>NW_018408154.1:2134562-2153822 GCF_002113885.1 Mizuhopecten yessoensis
AAATAACCCTTTTTGGCCCCGCCCCTCAGCCCCCTGGGGGGTCAGCCACACCATTTGTACAATTTTGAATCCCTGCATCCCATGAATGCTTTTGATTAAATATGATTGATATCCAGTGCATAGTTCTACAGAAGAAGTCGTTTATAGCAATCTAGCCAAATTGCCCCCTTTTTGGCCCCGCCCCTCAGCCCCCTGGGGGGTCAGCCCAACCATTTGTACAATTTTGAATCTCCACCACCTAGGGATGCTTCCAGTCAAATATGGTTGATATCCATCTCTTAGTTCCAGAGAAGAAGTCGCTTAAAGCAATATAGCCAAATTGCCCCCTTTTTGCCCCACCCCTCAGCCCCCTGGGGGGTCAGCCCCACCATTTGTACAATTTTGATTCCCCACCACCTAAGGATGCTTCCAGTCAAATTTAGTTAAATTCCAATCAGTGGTTAAGAAGAAGAAGTCGTTTAAAGAAATTGTTGACGGACGGACGACGGACGCCACGGTATGGCATAAGCTCACCTTGGTCCTTTGGACCAGGTGAGCTAATAATAATTCAAGGTTCTTATATATACCGCTTTATCACCACCAAGTTCGTAGGTTGTCTCAAAGCGGTTCACAAATAATTATCCGTGGTTAATAGGGCCTTTACAACCAGCCAATATCTTTCTCAACTCCCTGGGGAGCATACAGCCGGTGCTGCCATTTCGGCACTCAAAGCTAGCATTCAACAATTCTAGCACTGCCCAACCATGTACTCATTTACAGCTGAGTAGACTGGAACAAGCGGAGTAAGGTGTCAAAGATACAACACAGTGCCGTGCCGTGAATTGCACCCGCAACCTTCGGTCACGACCCTGGCATCCTACCACTATAGACTACCGTGCCTTTTATAAAAGATATGTTCCAATGCCGGGACATGTACATGTTTTATGTTTGTTACACAGGAGCCTTTAGAATGTAATCGTACAAACCGTTAAACAACTAAGTAAATGGCTTAGATTTGTTACATAGTGGGCCTGTATCTTCTATAGCATGATGTATCATACTCGGATTCAGCTTGATTTATAATACTGTTGCTTACCTAACAGCATCCATGCACTATTTAACACCTCATAAGACACTGTGATATATAACGTTGATTATAGAATATGGAAGCATATTTCACTTTTTAAAATGTCTATATATGTATATGAATTATTGCTTTTACAAGGCCATGTCAGATTTTGCTACTCTTAAATAGTTCATGTAATCTACTATGGCAAAGACTATTAGCTCATGCTCACCCGACAGAAGTCAAATTGACCCAGCATCCAAAAAAAATCTTGTAAAAGTCTACACCTCAACAGCTGAAAAGGAGATTTTGACAAAATTTTATGTAAACCTGGATCAAGAGTGGTATCTAAATTAGTATAAATGAAAGTTCCTCTGAGGAAAAGCACCTTTATTTATACAGATAAAATAACTACATCTAATAAATAGGGGCACTGTTTATCTGCCCCAGCAGAGTCTTGTCCAGACTAAAACTTCTAAACCACCAAAAATATTATGATGGATCTTAACCTGTACCTACAGTACATTACCCACTGAAGGTGTGCAGTGCACTGTGATTGGGCCTTTTTGAACTTGACATCAAGGTCAAAGGTCAAATAAGTGCAAAATTTCAAGCAAAATCTTGTTGGGTCAAAATTTTTAAACTTGAATATATATTTGGCATCAGCCAAAGAAGGTGCAGAGAACATTGACCTTCACTCTATTGGTCAATGGTCAAATAAGAGCTTTCTTTTGTAATGAAAAGTTGTGTTGGCTGAAATAGTTAAGCACTGAGGATACTTTGATGGAACTTGGTGGATATACTTGCATTACTAACAGATGTTGTGACATGCAATATGAATATATAGGACACCATCGACCTTCACCGCTAGGTTAGAATTCAAATTAGCACAAATCAAAGTAGTCATATAAGCTAAGGGGAGACATGATTTGTTCACAAAAACAAATCTGGTTGACTGCATATGTTTCATCAGGTTATTTTTAACGTTTCCTGATAAGAATGCGGGGGTCATGGCCTTAACTAAGTGGTGATACTGATAATGTCTAAATTTATACTGAAACGAGCTTACTTGCCTCTGTAGGTTGAGACTTTGTAAACAATCGACTTCTGTAAGGCAGACTTAAACCATTTTTTGTATACATGTCAGTTTGCTCATTGACACTTTTTAGGTGACAATTTTTGTTTAGATTCTAATTCAAACATTGCTCCCCTAGCTTCTCGAAATCTTGGCAGTTAATAAAGCAACCCATGGTCCCATCGGCTTCTGATATTAATACATAACAGTAATTTTGGGACAGACATCTCAAATGGATCGCTTAACCAATGCAGTAACAGTTCATATATTCCCTTATCACAAGATTTCAATGGGGCTCATTCTGATCCTCATGGGAAAAGCTACTGATATGACAGATACTCCACAAGGCTTTTGTTTTTTGTAGTTTCCCTACTCATATTTTTTCAGTGGGTATATGATATTTATATCTCTAACACCTGTATTTATTTAAAACAATCAGCATACATTTGTAGTGCTTTTTATGCATGTCATTTTCATTTTCTTGACTAAATCTTATTATGTACTAATATGGTTTATTATATATTTGTATTTTGTTTCCTCATTCTTCCTAAACAATGTGCAATTCATAGAGTAGCTACCGGTACATATATATACAGCAAGATATCATCACACTCTTAGTTACATGTAATACCACTAGTCTTAATTTATACAAGTGTTCTCAGGAAAGATGTTGTATTTATGTTAACTCATACACCCCTACATATTTAAACTGGACTTGCCCAGTATTTTTGGTAAGGTTCAAAAGTGACTTTAGGGGTGAATGGGTTAAAGTAGTTCACAGCTATACATATATATGGATGTATTAGTGTATATCTCTGTTAAAATGATGTTTATTACTGGAGAGTTCAACGATGTTTCTGTAGAGAACTTTTTTTTTAATTGATTACCGTATTTATTTCGCATGTATGGCAGAATAACAATATTTTTCGCAAGTTATTAACATGAGTGGAAAATACTGGCATACTCTGCCATACTCGTGAAATATAAACACTATTCAACTGAAAATCCTTTTATTTTCCTACTGGTATTTATTACATCTTTTGAAGGACATATACAGCAACGAAAAATGTCACTGTATTAAAAGAATGTTGGGATTAACCTATTTGTGTAATTTTTAGCGTCTTATTCTAATGACAAGCTTAAAGGCTTCGTTTAGGCCATTTTCATTGCCTACTCAACACAATTTTACCATTTTTGACTATCATTTTCTCAGATTTACTTGACAGTACAGCTGTATACATACGAATGTAGCAAAGATCAAATATTCTGTCTTTACTGCACCTAACAGAAAATCTCAGCTTTTAATGCAGTGAGTTGTATTAAAGTACCATTCTGATTGAACAATACTTCACATACTGACATATCTTACTCTGATATCTCTTACAGTGTGAAAGGTATCACCGTATTGGTAATAGCAGGTAGATGTAATTAATATATATATACACCTGTGATGAGGTACTATCCGATGCCTGTGTCATGTTGGAGCTTAAAGAACTCAGAAGAGAAATAAATGCCAAAAGAAATTAGTGTCAGCTCTTTTTTAAATGAAACTATCATAGATCTACATAGGATTGTGTTCTAATTATTTGTTTTCTTTTTCAATAAAGATTATTGATTTTCTTCAAGTCTAATGTTGTTTTTTGTATGCATTTTTAGGTCACCTGAGACAAAGACTCAAGTGACCTATTGCGATCGCTTTTTTTTCGTCTGGCGGCATCCGTCTGTTAACAATTTACATTTTTGACTTCTTCTCCAAAACCCCTGAACCAATTTCAATGAAATTTTGCAGAAACCTTTCATAGCCAAAGGTCAACCAAAATTGTGAATTATATGGTCCCCAGTCGCCAGGGGAGGGCGGAGCCAAAAAGGGTCAAATTGACTAAAATTTCAAAAATCTTCTTCTCAAGATCCAAATACTCTTCATAGATGGAAGGATCTTATGGTGCTTTACCAAAATTGTGAATTTCTTGACCCTGGGGTCTTGCATTTCCCCCTAGGGAGGGGGTAAACTTTACTATAGTTTATATAGGGAAATCACATTTTGGACCAACATTTGTTTAATTTCCATTTGAATTAATTCAAGCTTGGTTAGCATTATCAGTAATGGATAGCAGTTTGATGGTATGCACAAATCAGCCCTGACTGACCCCCAGGGGCTGATGGTTAGGGCTGGAAAAGATTGAATTGACTGAAATTTCAAAAAACTTCCTCTCAAGACCCAGATATGGTAGAATCAAATACTCTTCATAGATGGAAGGGTCTTAAGGTGCTTTACCATAATTCAGCTGACTGACAGAACCACTATTTGTACATAGTACATATACTACCCAGAACTTTCACACTACCTTTGCATTACATGTAGTTCAAGTTGCCTTTGTTACAAAATTATTTCTTTTTCATTTGGCAACATCGATAACATCAGTTTTAACACTCAGGTGACCATAAAGGCCCATGGGCCTCTTGTTATTAGCTCACCTGGTCTGAATGACCAATGTAAGCTTATACCGTACCATGGTTTCCATTGTTCGTCCATCAGCGATTTTTTAAACATCTTCTTCTAAACCGCTGATTGAAATTTGACCAAATTTGACTGGCAGCATCCCTGGTTGGTGGGGATTCACAATTGTACAAATAGAGGGGCTGAGAGGTGGGACCAAAATAGGGTAATTTGGCCATAGTGCTTTGTGAGACTTCTCATCTGGAACTAAGAGAAGATATCAACCATATTTAGTTGGAAGCATTCTAAGATGGTGCAAATGGTCCGGAGCTGACCTTCTGGGGGGATGAGGGGCAGGGCCAAACAGTGGTAATTTATTGCTTTAAGTGACTTCTCTGGAACAAACTGCTAGATAGCTACCATATCTGGTTCATTCCTCGGTGGTTGAGGATTCAAAATTGTACCAGCTGAAGGGCTTAGGGGAGAGCCAACATTTTTTTTTAACTTTGAAATTATCGATATCTCCACTCTATAACCATGTATACAATTTGCTGAGCATCAAGAGACCAACACAATCATGATTTAACAATTCACTCTGAATTTAAACCCATCCCTTTGAAATGGTTGAGATCCCCATCCCATAAACATATGTACCATGTGCTGGGCATCAAATGACAAACACAATTGTGATATTTGTATTGAGTCCTGGGTCTGGCCTCGCCTCTAGGGACTTAATTTTGGGGCTATAACTTTGCAACAGTTAAGATCCCCAACCCACATTCATAAACACATTTGATAGGCATAAAGAGATGAGTACAGTCATGATATTATAATTGACTCAGGTCTGGCTCCACCGCATAGAACTTTATTCCTGAGCGATAACTTTAAACCGGTTGAGATCCCCACCCTGTAACCAATATATACCTGGTATACTTTGTAATGGGCATAAAGAGATAAACAGTCAAATATAAGAACTGACCCTGAGGTCTGGCTTTATCTCTAGGGACTTCATTTCTGGGCCATAACTTTGAAATGGTTGCAATCCCCAACCAATAGCCATATATACCATTGCTGGGCATAAAGATCCAGGTGACTGATACAGGGTCTCTGGCCCCTTATTCATAAAGAAATACATGTAGTTCTGTATGAAACACAAAATATGTTACATCCAGCATATCTGGTCATATCTGTTACCTGAAGCTTTATATAATATATCATTAGTTGGTGCTGCACTTATACCTCTGGAGAAACAGAGCTAAGTAAAGAAAACTTAACATCGATGAGGAGACGTAATAACTAGGACCAACAAAGCAAGTGATGCTGGAGTTCAGATGTACTGCCCAGGATGTATCTGGTGCAAGTTGTGTAGGTCTAAGGATTCAACTTCTTTCATGAGATAGTACACGTAACACACAGCTAAAGACAAATAGAATCATTGATCAAGATGTCTTATAACAATTAATTGACATAGCACTTAATTACAATTAAGAAGAAACAGAGCTTGACACAGAAACTAATGTTGACACCACACCCAGAGAAGTGACATGTTCACCAATGCCTCGCCTTTGCGACATCCATCACAGGCAAGACAAAAACACATATTCAAACAACTTTTGATGATTGCCCAGGAACCCCAGGCTGATGATATATTTAACAAGAAGCATGCTCGAATGGAGTGCTATAAACTTTGATTAAATGCCCTTGACCTAGCAACTTCAAGGTCAAAAGGGTCAAATGTGGTAAAAGACTTAAATATAACTTCTGATTACCCAAAAGAACGAGGGTAGTGGTATTTAACATGTAGCATGCTGGGATAGATTGCTATGAAGTTCCTACAATTGTACGTTCAAAGTCATTGGGTCAAAAGGGTTTAAACATCTAAATGGCCAGTAGCAATTGCTTGGATGGAGTGCCATAGATATTCTACTTATAAATGACATTGATCCATTCTAAAGGTCAAAATGATCAAATGAGTGAAAAAAAACCTTTATAGAACTTATTATAAATAGCCAAGATGCATAGGGTCGTGCTGAAAAGGAATGCAGAAAGGTTTCCCCAAATAGTAATCTTGACCTACAAGTACTTTCAATGCCAAAAGGGTCAAATGTGGTTAAAAAAAAAAAATCTTCTGAATGACTAGGAGGTCCGGGCTAATGACATGTGACCAGTAACATGCTGGGATGGAGTGCTATACAGTAACCCAAAATAAATGACTGATGTACTGTCAAAGTCACAAGGATGAACTGTATTTAAAACCTTTTCCAATCCTCACCTGAATAATGACGAGGCCTAGGGTAATAGCAGTAGTATGTTGGTCTGCAGTATTGCCTTTATATACATGTTTATCATATATCTTGTTATGATTGCTTAAATATCCAGGTGAGCAATACAGGCCCTATGTTCCTCTTGTTAAAATAACCTAGTTTTCATGTGACCTCCACTTGTAATGCTGAACCAGAAGCACATTAGTACTGTTAAACTGTATGTGCAACACACATGTCTTTGAACTAATATTTAAGGTATGTTCATAATCAGTAAGATATCAAATTTATTGATTTATAGTTTCGTGACCTTGTCCGTGGAAAGAAGTCTGCACGTATACACAAGGATACTACGTCTTCTGTGAATGGCAATCTTTGTCATAATATCATCAGTAATATGGAGATTATTCTCTAGGTAAGCAAACATTTTATATATTGTTGAAAACTTGATCTGATTTGAACTTTGCATTGACCTCATTTCATTTTGTTCCCTTGACATTGATAGTCTAGAAACTACCAGTACTCAGCATAACACTAAATACAGAGTTTAACCAAAACCTCTGCTGTTCATTCACCGGAGCAACTATAGTAGAAATGGAAATAAACTTGATGTGCTAGTATGGTTTGTGTGGTTTAACCTGGCCGTTACACAGCTGGCATTCATATTGCCTACAGCTGTCACCTGAACGTAGTTCAATGTTTCAATAATTACATTTTAAAAGAATCCAACTTAAATCATATAATTTGTAAAATGTTTCAATTTATTTAACAAAAATAACAATTAAGTAAAATGACACAATTTTCATATAACTTCCTGTTCATATTTCCAAACAAACCCAGAAGACAGGCCATTGTTTTCCTTCAGACAGTTTTCAGGAAGAGGATATTCTGCCACCATCTTTAAATCAGCTTTAAGTGGATGTTGGACCAAGGGTAGTCGGCCTGGGTCTCCTATAAACACACTAACACCGTGACTGTGAAGGGAGATCACCCACTTTGTGATGGTCTCTGCAAATTCCATGTCATAGAACATATCTCCTAGCAACACTATGTCCCATCTGTTGTTATGGCTACCAATGAGATTGGTGGTTACTGTAGTTAAAGAAACCCTGTTCAAGTCCGCATTTAATGATATTGCATCTGCTGCCACTGAAACACATACAGAAGTTATCAGTTTATAGCTAACATATAGGCACTTCTGATGTTAAAGGGTCACATTATTATATGTATTCAGTGAAACAAAACAGACATGATACGACAAAGCACACCATTGGTGACAAACTATGAAAAAACCCATTGTTAGCTAGAACTAGCCACAGATTGATTTATGTTTTTTTCCTTTCTTTTTAATTTATTTAACATATAACTCATTCTACTTCATTTGGACATTTTTATTTTTAAGATTTTGGTAAGGTTTCAGCAGCTATGTTACAGACTTACACAAACTGTAAAACATGTACATGTAATGTAACAACATTTTAACAATGTGCGTATAGCAATTATCGCAGGTCTTGTTTCAATCTGATTCCTCCTTAGGCCAATTATATTGTTTAAACTGAAATTTAGCATAAAATGGCCAGGAAGAATTATTCACTGCATCAGTAATACTTGCTATAATCACCCAATGATTGAGCTTTAAAAAGCTAAATAGAATAGCATGCTGTTACTATGTAATGAATTTCTCAAGAACTAGAAGGATCATATTCAAAATGAATTGGATTTTTAGGTCACCTGAGACAAAGTCTCAAGTGACCTATTGTGATCGCCTTTTGTCCGGCGGCATCCATCCGTAAACAATTTACATTTTCGACTTCTTCTCCAAAACCCCTGAACCAATTTCAATGAAATTTTGCAGAAACCTTCCATGGCCGATTTGGTCCCCAGCCCCCAGGGGCCTAAGAGGCGGGGCCAAAAAGGGTCAAGTTGACTAAAATATCAAAAATCTTCTTCTCAAGACCCAGATACGGTAGAATCAAATACTCTTCATAGATGGAAGGGTCTTAAGGTGCTTTACCAAAATTGTAATTTTCATGACCCTGGGGTCTCACGTTTCCCCCTGGGGAGGGGATACACTTTACTATAGATTATATAGGGAAATCACATTTTGGGCCAACATTTGTTTAATTTCCATTGGAAGTAATTCAATTTGGGTTAGCATTATCAGTATTGGATAGCAGTTTGATGGTATGCACATATCAGCCCTGACTGACCTCCCGGGGCTGATGGGTGGGGCCAAAAAGGGTTGAATTGACTGAAATTTCAAAAATCTTCTTCTCAAAGACCCAGGTATGGTAGAATCAAACACTCTTCATAGATGGAAGGGTCCTAATGTTTATGACCCTAGATTCTCACGTTTACCCCCTGGGGAAGGAGGGGGGGGGGGCAAAATTTATTATGGTTTATAATGGCAAATGATACTTTGAATATTACATGTTAATCACTTGGTTGGAATTATAACCCTGAGTTGACAGTTTGATACTTTGAAAATTTTGAGCCAGCCCTACCCCCAAGGGCTGTAGGTTGGTGCCTATTTTCCTTGTTTAGAGTCAGAGGTGCTAGTTTCAAATACTTTTTAGTTTTAAATCTGTATGCTAGATATTGAATAAGGTGGTTTTATTGTTTTTTGTCACTTTCAATAATACTTCTGTTCATGTTAAAAACAATATCAACTCTCTGTATAAATAAATATCTTGTTTACCAAAATTGGAAAAATAATAGCCATCATTTATATACTAATACAACCTCGATATCCAAGGGTTATATGCTCATTTTTGCTCCCTGGAATATGTCATAGCAAAATCGAAGGCTCAATGTGCAGCACCTTGTGGCAATCTCTACCCAGAGTTGTCATTCCTTTTCAATCACATTTTCAATCACACACACACATTACAGGGAGTGCAAGGACCGTAACTCTGCGTGGAGATTGCACCTTGTGGATGAGACGAGATTACTAGTTTGGTCCTTTGATGTACATCAAAACAATCTCGCGGTCACATAATGGTAAAAACTTACAGGCTTTAAAGTCGGGCGTCGCTCCTTTGTAATCTTCAAAGGACAAGTATCAGCCTAGTGATTGGTCTGGGTTTTTTTTACCTGACACCAATCAAATAGCTAGCCGTGTGCCTTCATTTTTGCTATGACAGGGGTGTAGAGAATGCAAGTGAGTGTAAACCCTGGATATCGAGGATGATACTAGTATGAAATGTTACGCTTTCCTTACAAAAGTATTTTCCTAATCATGTTGAATAAGATCGGTGACAATTTCATTTCTAGTTAATCTTGTCATACCATCACCTATATATATAAGTTAATGTATATTTAATCAATCATCTGTTCACACCAGGAAACAAGGTGTCTTCTGCCTTTGTGCCATATCACATTTAAAATGCCACATCCTGGTCTTAAGTGACATTAATACATGTATAGCCTTTTTATCAAAACAAAACAAGAATTAAGTTTGTGTGAATAGCTTTTCCTGGGAGTTAATTACCAGTAACTTTTTACAATCTGCTACTCGTGATTGAAGAGAATCTAGATTAATTGGCTATGTTTTTTCCTGATGCAGTGGAAATCCCATGAAATGTGTCGCACAACTGAAAATAAATATCCCTGACTGCCTCAGCAAGATGAATGTACAACTTTTACAGGTTTGGTATCGGCTCACCTGTGTCAATGTACAACTTTTACAGGTTTGGTATCGGCTTACCTGTGTCAACGTACAACTTTTACAGGTTTGGTATCGGCTCACCTGTGTCAATGTCATTTGCTATCACGTGAGATGCACCAACCATCCGACAGGCTATTGAGGAAGCTCCACACCCACATCCTACATCCACCACTGTCCTACCACAGAACAGGTCAGCATTGTCGAGGATAAACCTACAATAAACTGAGAGTTATATCTACTGCTCCTGACCAATGATTATAAGTATTACCAGTAAAGGGTGTATCCCCCTGACCAATGAATACATATAACAAGTATTTGCTACCCCCCACCATCAACCAGTGATGACAAAGGGTGTCATCCTCATCACTGATTACATACCTGGTATTACAAGTTTCTGCGCCCTCCTCAGGCTCCCTCCAATCAATTATGACAAAGGGTGTGTCACTCCAACCCCGACCCTAACCTCAAAGGGTGTGTTCCCCTCACCAATGATTACATTTGTGGTATTACAAGTATCTGTGACCTCCTCCCTCCAACCAATGATGACAAAGGGTGTGTCATTTCCACCCCCGACCAATGATGACAAAGGGTGCGTCACCCTCACCACTGCCCCAAACCCTCCGACCAATGATGACAAAGGGTGTGTCACCCCCACCCCTGCCCCACCCTCCGACCAATGATGACAAAGGGTGTGTCACCCTCACCCCTGCCCCCACCCTCCGACCAATGATGACAAAGGGTGTGTCACTTCCACCCCTGCCCCCCAACCTCTGACCAATGATGACAAAGGGTGTGTCACTTACACCCCTGCCCCACCCTCCGACCAATGATGACAAAGGGTGTGTCACTTCCACCCCTGACCAATGATGACATGTTGCAAGTGTCTGCCTCTCCCCAACATATGATGATATCCCCACAAACAATGACGACATATTTACCTGGTAAGGGCCTGTCCTCCTGGCCAATAAAATGCCCAGAAAGGATCAGGGAGTGGACATTGATCTCCTCTGCTGTGCCATAAGGGACAGTTTGGAGTAACAAGGTGAAGGCCAATCTCTGGGGACAAATGATCTCGAGACACCTCAGTCATTTCCCTTATAAGATGATGTGTAGATTTTGGAGATTTCATTGAGTAAGAGAAATGGTGTTTTTCCATGTATAAACAACTGAATGTCATTTGCATCTTGAAGTGATCAGATTTCCTGGTTTTGGTCCTCACTAGTCTTGAACACAAGCTTAATATACATGAAGAAGGCTTCATAGTTATCATTACTCCGAATGGATGAATTCTAGCTAGTCCACAAGGCACACAACTCCAATGGTGTAAAAGTAATCTCCAACAGGCAAAGACGCAGACAACATCCTCACTAGCTAGTCCACAAGGCACACAACTCCAATGGTGTCAAAGGAACCTCCAAGAGGCAACAGGCAAAGATGCAGACAACATCATCACTAGGAAGGATGTTTATCCCTTTACAGGCAAAGACGCAGATGATGTCATCGCTTGTACATTTTACCCTGATCAGCAGGCAGAGACGCAGACAGGGTCATCACTAGGATGTATGTACCTTGGTAGTCTTCTACACTTGTTGTCATGAAAATTAAAAAAAATCATATCTAAATATGAAATCAATCATATCTATTATTCATTTATCAAAACCAGTGATAATATTTTTAGGTACATTTATATACACAGATGTCATTTGTATATTTTCATATATAAGACAGATTATCATACATTTTGAATCAGCTGATATCTATCAAATTAGGATCCATTCACTTTTCCCTGTCCAGCCTAATTATTGTATTAATGCTCACAGTTCTATCAATGGATCTACAGAACCGGGAATTAGCCTATGAATGCAATGGGATTTTTTTTTACTTTTAAACATTTCAACAGTTGTTAAAAGATTTTATTTTTTTAATTAATTTTTAATGAATAATTTATTTTCTCCATATACAGCATCTTCTTATATTAACTTCACATTTTTTTATACAACTGTATATTTGAATAGAGATCTGGTCCCCCCGAAATATACGTTTTCTCTACTACCACTGACCTCAACCAGGGTGAGTATAACATGTACATGTGTGTCAGGTTTTAATTGTACATGAATACAGTCATCTCCTTGCTTCGAGCTGGAGGGAATTTCCCTTTAGCTCAGTGGTAGATTGTCCAACTAGGAAGTTGGTGATCGCGTATTTGATCCCTGCTGTGGAAGCAGTCACTAACTCTCTTTCCTGTACGTTACACATGGATGGACTAGATAGAAACCAATCAAATGTTAAGTTCTTTTTTCCTCTGCCGCTTATGTGCCTGCAGGGATCCAGTAATCTAGCTGTTGACACTTAATTCAGATATCACAATTCCGATACCTTTTGAACCCACCTGAGTGAACTTCTGTTCTTTATATACATTTTTTAATACAGAACAATGTTTATTAAATGTTTACTTATTTTTTTATAACTAATTATATTTGGCAACTTGGAAATGTGAATTGTAAATTAAAATCTAAATTGACATTCTAAGACTAAGATTTTTTTGATTTTTTTTGATACTTTGGTCAAATTCAACGGTTTTTCAAACTTTTCACCCAAGTCACAGTGCGGGCCCCCCTTAGTTGAAGCGAGCTGTTTGGGGAGTGTTCGGGTACAAGTGACCCCATGATTCACAGGGACCTGGAAATAGCTAATATTTCTTAATATATTCTGAGGTGTGTGGAGTATTCTTTCTATTTTCAAAGACGGCTTATGTGTTTAGATTAATAGTTACAGAAAATGACAAACCCGTGGATTGTGTATATTGGTTAACCTAGAACAAATCTTGCAAATGGTCAATTTTCTTAATTATCAAGTCCCTGTGCAGTTCTGACAGTGACATGACATATATATATATTTAGGGTAGACTGTGAAGCTTGGAAGACAAATGATTTCGTAGATCTATAAACATGGTATTGGACAATGTCACTCCATTTTAACATTCGATACTATACGGTTATTACCTTTACTGACAGCTTGGGACGTTTTCGCGGAAGTACTAATTAGAACAACAGTTGTCGAGACGGCTCGGCAAAAATAATCCGGAAAATGTCTCGTTTCTAAACAACAACATGATAACTTTTTATTGGTTTTAAGAAGGATGAATGCTTATGTGACATTCAAACCGAAGAAACTGTGCTATCAAGCACGTACATGTACGCAGCCCGAGTTGACATTTCAGTTGACAGATACTGTAGATATGGAAACTCGGGCTAGGCCTAACATGTAACGTAGGCCTAACTAACGTTAGCTGTGATAGCGTAGCTTCTAACAACGAAACAATTGTTATATAATTGCTTCATCAGAACCGGCCGAGACAGAGGGAGGCGGGTATTATACTAGTACTAAAATTAAGGCAAACCCAGAGCCCTATATTTTACATACTCTAAGTTTTTCTATCAGTAGTGCTTTCAAAACAACCAAAACCAGATCAGATGTAAACACTGAAATTCAAAATGACACCGCATATAAAACAACCGAAACCGTATGTCCTTAATTAGGTTTACCAAAACGGGACTGTAACGACAACCAGGCCAGAAGATGGCAAATTTAATATAATTCCGTGTTACCGCGGCTTACAAAACAATAGGAACAAAACAGAATCGTTAATCACCTTTATTTCACAACATTTCATGACAGCACTTACCAATGCGAAAATCACAGGCATTGAAAATTTGACAGTTTGGTGATGCTTCTATCAACATTGCAGTGATAAACGGTTATGGAATTTCAATAACACGTCAGACGACAAACTCCGGAAAGGGTTATAATTAGTTGTGGTTTATTACATAAGATTTTAACAACGCAAAACAATGGGTCATAACAAACGCTACAAATGATTAATTTTCCGGTGAAGTACAGTAGATATGTTGTGTGTGGTTGTGGTCGACGTCCCGATACGCGATGATATACTTAGAAATCTGCGGTCACAAACAATTGGTATCGAATTAACACAATTAAATTTTCAGTCAAATAACAAATATATATATCTGACTAAATCGAAACAAACTTGGTCGGATGATATCACTTACATGTACATTATATACAATGCTATCAAAAATGTTATTCCCTCTCGTGCTTACTACCTATACAAACTTGAATTCGTTGAAACTTTGGAAGTGGTATATTACCATAAAGCAGTGGGAATATGGAATGTCATGTACATATATATAGTAGTTGGTGGTGTGGCGGCCTACCGACGGAGAGGTCGTATGATCAAACAGTTAGCTAACGCCACGCTTCTCTTGTTACAAGAAAAGCTTATCACACTGTTTGTTCTAAGTAAAAAGAAAATGCAATAGAACGAATTTGGTTTAAATCCTTCCATAGGTACAGAAGGAGAAGGATTTTGAGCCCCGCCCCTCGGGACAAGCCCTCCATTTATACAAAATTAAATCCAAGGATGTTCGAGAGCAACTTTGGTTAAAATACATCCAGTTATACTAAGGAAGAATGAATTATAAAACAATTTCCCTCTATTTCCCATATTCGGCTCCGTCCCTCTGTGGTAGCAGAGTACAGTAGAAATGGCCTGATCATAAAAATAAAGGGCGTGTCTCAGATAAACATGGATAGCGGATTTATCCTGCACAACACACCTGCATTATATATATATATAAACTACATTTTGAATACATTGTTTTTAGAAGAATGATTTCTTTTTCAAAGTGAAATTTCCCCAGATTTGGGACTTGTGGGGGCATCCTATGTTTGTATAAAATTGAGTCCCCTTCCGGCTTAGCCTAAGGATGCTCCAGACTAAATTGGTCAAAATTCACGAAGCCGTTAAACACTGAAATTCAAAATTAATAACGCAGCCTACAAAACAACCGAAACAAACGGGATTGTAACGACAACCATTCATTGATTGCCAGCAAATGTCACTGTGCTATATATATGCAGATTTATACAATTATCAAACGTTTTGTTCACAAATTCACACATTTTCGAGAATGGAAACTCATGGCATATATGCAACGAAGTGATATTTTCACCATTTTGTTTTCAAATATAAACCGCACGTATTATTTACGAGCATTTCCCGACATCAACCTCAATTTACGAACAGTACTAAAATAACTTTTGTCAAATACCAGGCGTTTTTATCAGTTATATATAAAACAAATCCAGGTAAAATTTTAAGACCATTTATTACTTTTCTTTAAAAAAAAAACTAGAAAAAGGAATTAAGTAACTCCGCTCGCGACACACACACACACATGGCATGTAGTAGCAGTGGCAATACTCTATGCAGTTATACTAAGATGGAGGTGTATATTCTACTGTAGCCACATACTTCCTCCTGAACATAAGATCACTAACCATCAAGCCACTTGATCATCATACTGCCATCCTACTCTAGTGCCTGTGAATGTCCTCAGCAATCAATCCCACTAAATATTACAAAACTTAAGTACTTTTCTTAGTAAAACACTCAAAGTATACTATTATAATATTGTACCATTGGTCAGCGCTCTGAGTCGTGAACCAATGAGACAGGACAAACCAGGAACAGTTTACGCTCCCTTCTCTATAAAAGTACGAGTCCGAGATTGGAATTAGTGTAATACTTCCATTATGAAGGTCTCCACGTTATCGCTGGTCTTCACCGTCATCCTAGTGGCATGTCTGATGACCGAGAGCCACGGCTGGTTGTCCTCTGTTTCCAAGGGAGCTAGGTTCGTCCAAGACGCCTACCGTGGAACACGTGATATGTACAGGGGATACAGGTAGGTCCTTGTTGTCATATGGTATCAATTTCATAAATATTTTTTTAAACATTGATTTGAATATCCTTTTACCACACTTTATATATTCGATATTCATTATTTCATCAATCATGTTTATAGGTGATATCCATTTTCTAATTTGTATATACTTGATATCCATTTGCCAATCTTTAGACCGATATCTATTTACCAATCTTTAGACCGATATCCATTTACCAATCTTTAGACCAGATATACATTTACCAATCTTTAGACCAGATATACATTTACCAATCTTTAGATGAGTTAAAAATACTGTAGTTCTGTTTTGACCAATTATTTCGGAAATCTGTGACTCTTTGACTATTTTCGTTTTCAGTTTTGACCGTTTCTGTTATGATGTTGATCAGTGAAGTGTTTTTAAACTTTGTAATTAACAGGGACATGAGACGGGCGAACTGGAGGAACTCGGACAAGTATTTTCACGCCCGGGCAAACTACGACGCCGCACGGCATGGACCAGGGGGTCGCTGGGCCGCCAGGGTCATCAGGTACGGTATTTGAACCCCTAACCGCATGCTTTCGTTCTGTGATCTTCAATGCTATCTATACCCGTTAAATGATGATGATGATGATGATGATATGATGATGATGATGATGTGCGAGTTAGTGTGAGTGTCTTTAATGATGATTCGGACCAGGCACACATATCTCAGAGTCAAATTTAGCAAGTATGAGATTGAGTGGAAACTTTTGAAAAAAATATAAGACAATGGTCTAAAGTTCCATGTCTTTAACTCCTAGACTACTCATTGGTGTACATACCCGTGCAATTTGAAGATAAAACGGCAACGTGGAAGGTATTTGATGCGTCACTGAAATGTTCACACCGTTTATTTTTCGTTAGGCTTTACATTTTAATGTACACGAAAGTGTTTTCTGTATTCTCTTGAACTTATTTACATAAATCGTATTTGAATGGTGACATCTACTGTACATTTGTGAGTAATACCAAGTTAAAGAATCCTCAAATTTCACAGATCATATGCTAACTATAATGCGTGGCTTTGAAAGTAGGAGTTAAATCACGGAATTTGATTATCTAAGTCCATGGTTAAATATACTGAAGTAAACTGACCATTATCTTAGTTTATTTTTCAAGAACTTCCGCTAGCTCTTTCTATACACATGTAAAAAACAATTTTGCGTTGTTTGTGCCTGCTCCCACAGGGACCTGAGAATTTGTTACAGCTATATTTGAACCTAAACGATATTGTTCTGAGTAATTTTACACGTTTTAGGGGTTAGGATCAACTTTCGGTAAAAATGCCAACCCCAATGATGACAATATACCGAAAGTCGATCTTATCCCCCCAAACATGTAAAATTACGCAGAACACCTTAGTTTAGGTCCACGTATAGCTGTAACAAGTTCTAAGGTCCCTGTGCCTGCTCCGGTTCATTGCAAATGATGTGCATAACCATACATGTTACCACGGAATTAGATGTTACATACCGGATTTCAGATTTTTATTTCTCTCAGACATACAAAGTATGTAACAAGAGGTCAATATGTATCATATTCATATATATACATGGCGGATAACAAGGCACAAAGGCTACAAACTAATTACGTACATTCAATAGCTTTTCAAGTTTTTCTAGAAATTTGCTAACATTTTTTAAAACTTTTACATTGTATATAGTAAATAGTCCACGCATTTTAATAAGGCTAGGGTAAGTATAGCAGTAATTTGGAATAAATAGTTGTCTTATTTGTTTAACAGATACATGTTCGCACTTAAATAGATAATGATATTCATCACCAATTTCATTAAAACATAGATTACAAGTTCTGTTTTCTTTGGGTATTCCAATCCACCTTCCAGTTTCTATAGGTAAGTGTATATATGAAGTTCTGAACTTAACAATAATTTGTCTTTCTTTTGACTTTAGTTTCACAAAGTAATTTTCAAATTCAAAATTTGTTTTAAAATTGGAATAGGTAGGTCCTCTTGAAAAGCTCTCGATATCGTTAAACCATTTTTGGATAAACTGGTCTTGTAATCTTTGTTTCACAACAAGTTTCAAATAATCTCTATTAAACGTACATGTTTTTTGATATGCCCAGATAAAATTTAAACCTGTTTCTATACATATATCTTGAACATTCTTTAACCATTTGAACTCCATGATTCCATTTGTTTGTAAGTTAAATATTAAGTTATACATAGTGCTTGACAGACTATTGCTAGTTATCAATTTATACCAAAACATAATTACTCTGGTTTTAACTTCAACATATAAACCATGTAGTTTGGCGTGCTTCTTTTAATACCCAATATACGCTTGCAGAATTGTAAATGTAGTTTTTCAATAGCACTTAAATTTTCAAAACCCCATACTTCTACTGAATAGAGAAGTATTGGTAATACAAGAGAATCAAAAAAAAATAATTGAAGGTCTACAGGTAATGAAATATTTCTTATTTTCTTGTACACAGCAAACAGGTTTTTTGGACTGTTCCAACAATTTCATTTTTGCTTTGAAATAACTTCCATTGTAACTCATTAAGACTCCTAAATAGGAGAATGATTCAAGAACCTCTATCTCTTCATTACATTTTGTAAAATGAAACTGTGTTCGACATTTTCTCTTTGAATATTTACATCAAGCTTCCAGCTGTTACAATATAATTCAAAAGTATTAAGAGCTGATTGGAGTCCTTCCGCCGATTCAGACATGATAACAGTATCATCTGCATAGAGAATTATAAACAGTTTAATATATATTCCAATATTTTCACTTAAAGTTTCTATTGTTTGTAAACAATTAACGCTGTTTTCTTCAAGAAAATCTTTTAGATCATTAAGATAAATGGCAAATAAAAATGGCGACAAATTTCCCCCTTGTTTTACCCCGACGTTACAGTTGAACATTTCAGATATATCATTTCCATTTTTATACGCCCGTCGAAGACGGGGACGTATTATGTTATCACGTGAGCGGGCGGGCGGGTGGGCGGGCA
>NW_018408154.1:2154231-2190852 GCF_002113885.1 Mizuhopecten yessoensis
CCCTTGGTTTCATTAATGCGATGCATGCGTTCCATGATGTTGTATTGCACTCATTGATCTACCAGTTATGTTGAATGATTTCTCTTTTAATATCAATTACTCACAAATACTTCATATATTTCAATCATACAAACAACTGCTCATTCAATGTGTGACGGGCGTATTATATACCGCTCGCGGTAACCTTGTTAACACAGGATTTAGTATTTGCATATAAATTAAAATGACTTTGAACATTTTCCCAGTTATTTTACTTTTTCTGAACTTTTTACCTGTGTGTCCAGCACCTGTGGTTCATTGTAGTGGGAAACCGGTGAGCGAATATTTGCACAGAAATACTGTTTGTTAGCGATGAACAATTTGTACTTTGATCACGCGTCACTAATAACAATGACACCATCAAGTCTGTTTTTGATAAACCATTGTCTTGTTTTATTCAGTGATGCACGAGAAAACTGGCAAGGCGGTGTGAGTGGGCGTGGTGCAGAGGACACGCGTGCAGACCAGGAAGCCAATGAGTGGGGTCGTAACGGCGGTGACCCGAATAGGTACCGCCCAAGGGACCTCCCCGACCAATACTGAACTTGTCCATCCCTGGCAAAACTCGTGTCCCGGTTGCAGTTTTCCTCATCGCCTTCTTCGTGTGACATGTTTACGAATGACTTTGCAGTCAAAATGTAAAACTAGCAATCGACGGCAATCCAGATTTTGTGGGGTTTTATATCCATTTCTTCATTCAAAATAAAATAAAAAATACTGTTAAAGTAATGTACGTTGTTGTTGTTGCTGCTGCTGATGATGGTGATGATGATGATGGTGATGCTTTCTATACATACACAGTAACCCGAGTTTGCTCTGGCCCTAACATCAAACTTAGACATTTTGAAACTGAGGTTTTTCAGCATAATTTTACACCTTTGTGGGGGTGTAAAATTACTCTGTACATCTCAGCTTAGGTTTAATATAGTTGTAACAAATTCGTAGGTCCCTGTGATATTTGATACATTTTTATACATGTACATTATACATATACTATACGACGACAAAATTGTATAAAGATCCGTTAAATTTTATTTTTATATCTTAATTACTGTCCTTACTGAACATCAAAGCATCTGCACGGAGGTACAAAAAAAGGATCACGTGGTAGGATACGACTGGGTAAGGCTGCTTACACATTCCTCAGTGTGGTGTGCGCGTGTGTTATACCGTACTACTACCAACACAATATACCGGAACTATCAATAAATCATGACAATACAATTTAGGTATACATTAAGATCCCATTACAGTCGATTTTTCTTAGACACTTGGTATAACCAGAGACGTATAATAATGTATTATACGTCTCTGGTATAACACTATTTTAAAGCATACAATTATTACAAAATAACAATAATTTTGACACGTTGAGTTTAAAGTGGTTTTTTTTAAAGAGGATGTTTATGAAAAATGTCCCTGGCAGTCTCAGGAAAGCTTTATTCGAGTCTGTACGATGTCGCTGTAAACTGTAACAACACACTCTATATTATACTGCTATGGGCAGGTTACAAAACCAGTAATTATTTTGACGTGGACTATAGGAAGTTTCCATTGTTGATATATAACACTAATTAATCAATCTGTAACACATATAATTATAATGATCCCGTGATAAAATATGTTTTATTTCTGTTATGTACACTATGTATCATGAGTAGTCTGAAAATAGTTATAGTTATATATGCATATATATATATATCCACGGACTTAGATAACATCTAATTATATTCCGTGATATATCTTAACCCTATAAACCTAGGCTAAGTCCGTGCTCAATGTCATTAAATTAAGATCTTCTCATTGCTCCCGTTTACTGATGTTACGACATTTTAATAAGGTTGTTTTCTGTTCCGTGACGATGCCTCTAATTACAGCACGTGATCATAGACAAAATTTCAATATATAGCAAGGGAGGCTACTTTGTTGTACAAATGGAAAGACCAGCTGTTGTCATATAGAGTGACCCCCCCTTTTAGTCAAGTAAAGAAATCTTGCTTGTGCCAGCTTTTTTTTTGGTTTTGTGAGAGCCGGTCACTCATTTAGGATGAAAACAGTAAAATGACAACTAAATATGTCGAGAGGGCTTTGCTCAAGATTTCTAATGGCACTCCCAGACAAATATATAACATTTTGGTAGAAATTCGAACAAAAGTTATCAAATCATCAGCCGGTATCCGTGAGCTCATCCAACATGGATTTGTACACAAGGCTCTATTCCTGTTATCGGACGATATACGAGAACAACAGCTGCCACAGACAACCGACATCGTTCTCAGTGTCCTTGGCAACCTGTGTATGGAGGAAAAGGCCAGGAAAGACGTAAGATTGTGTCCAAAACGGCGGTAACTTACAGATGTACACTGCACAGGGACTAGTCCGAATTATTCTGACGTTTTATCGATTTATTTTTTGTACAGTTATATCGTTATCGATATAAAAAAGTCGTAATAAAACGTCAGAATAATTGGGACTACACAGGGACCTGAAAATTTGTTACAGCTGTAGCTGAACCTTAACTAAGTAATATCAAACATATTTACTATTTGGTAAAAATGCCACCCCAATGATGATATAAACGAGTTATATCTCATAATTGGTAGCGTCATTTGAATGTAACTTATCATTGAGGTTGAAGTTTTTACCGAAAGTTACCAAATCCCTTAAATAAGACGTGTAATATATCTCTGAACACCCCAGTTTAGGTCCAAATATAACAAGTTAGCTGTAACGAAATCTCAGGTCCCTTTGGTACAATGAAGTGACACTGAAAGGCCTCAAAGACAAGCCAGAGCCACATACACAGGGACCCGAGAAGCAGGCTACAATTTTTTTAATGTAGGAAGTTGTGATTGCAGTTACTGCTCCAGAGGCTATAGTGCTAATGGACCTATCCTGATGTGCAGGGAATATCATTAGATGTTCAAGGAGTTTAGATTAATGACCCCACCCTCTCCACCACCACTGCCACCACCATTCCCACCACTGCCACCACCCTACCCCCCACTGCCACCACCCTCTCCACCACCACTGCCACCACCATCCCCACCACTGCCACCACCCTACCCCCCACTGCCACCACCATCCCCACCACCACTGCCACCACCATCCCCACCACTGCCACCACCCTACCCCCCACTGCCACCAACACCAACAAGTTTAACAAGGTGTTGCAGGTTTTAATTGGGCTTCAAGACATGGGTGGAATTCCCATAAGCTCAACTGGTAGAGGGGCATACTGGGAAGCTGCGGGTCACAGGTTCGATCCCCATACTGCTAGCACACTGACTCTCTTTCCTGTTAGGTCAGGAACTAGGGAAAATGCAGACAGCCGCTCACTGCTCAGAGTGGGATTTGAACCTGGAACCTCTAAACTTTCAATCAACACTGTAACAAAGTCGTCAACTCTGAAAACATGCGAGCTAACACTGACAATATATTGCCTTCTGTGCTTATATTCGATAGAAATAAAATTGATTTTTGTTACAAAATCATGTTTTTTCCAACTTGTATAATTACCATAATAAGATGGTCTTACTGTGGGAGGAAACCAAAGTACCTTGAGGAAACACACACACATGATCAGGCAGCACTGACCCATTACTTATATTTATAGTGTGCGATTCTTTACACTAGCCACACAGCAAGCCATACTCATTATACAAAAAGCAAATGAGATCCAGTAATACCAGTGTGATATGAAATAGGCCGTTTATTCACAAAACGACATAAAGAACAAACATGTATACACTACATGTCACTACACCTGACCTAAAATACATGTAGTCATTGTGCAATATCCAATAGTGATTCTATGGACTATCGCAGGAGGGGGGCAAAAAAAAACCTGGCCCTTGCATACATCAAGTAAGTAAACAAAATCCAATCATGATAAATGACTCTCCGAAGATTAATTATGAGTATATTTAAATATCCCCAATGCTTGGTGGAGATGAGGGGATGGAGGCGGGATAAAAAATGATCGAAACTTCTTACCTTTGGCCTCTGACAAAATTTGTTCAAGTGACGCTATCGCCTGTCACGTGACATGTGTTCTTGCCTGTAAAGCAGTAAACCGGTCACGGTATGTTTTAATTAATCGATGCAGAGGCAAAAGCAAGAAGTCCTTCCACCTATAAAAATAGTTCTACATAACATATGCAAATCCACACTATAAATGGAATTAAATTTACTTTGGTATTTAATTATTATTTTGGTGAAAAGGGAAGTGCTCTATCCAGCACCACCCATACACCAAATATGTATTTAGTTGGGCATCAACTGTATCAGAAAAAGAAATATGTGCGACAGCTAGATTTAAAACATGGATGGCCCTCCAAACTCTAGACAGACACTCAAACTGAGGACACCAACCGATCACCATCAATTACCCAACCCAGTTCTACTGACTGGTTACATATAGTCCTCTAACATCTTGACTGTAACAGAGATGCACAATTCTCTCTAAATATACACATCAGTATAGGTTTTAACATTCATTTGTAATTGGTTTTCACATCTTTGTGGCCAGGAATGATATCTTTTTGAATAACATCAACAAACAGCATTAATTTTAAATATCATTATTACAATTAAATCACCTCTGAACTTCTTGTCCTTCTAGGTACATAAATGTGGAGGGATACCTACCCTAGGTAAGTTTGATTCAACTACTTATGGTCAAAATGAAAATTGTTAACTGTGATGTCAGTATCAATGTTAACATGTCAGTATCAATGTTAACATGTCAGTATCAATTGGAGGGATACCTACCCTAGGTAAGTTTGATTCAACTACTTATGGACAAAATGAAAATTGTTAACTGTGATGTCAGTATCAATGTTAACTGTGATGTCAGTACCAATGTTAACTGTGATGTCAGTATCAATGTTAACTGTTATGTCAGTATCATTGTTAACTGTGATGTCAGTAACATTGTTAACATGTCAGTATCATTGTTAACTGTGATGTCAGTATCAATGTTAACTGTGATGTCAGTATCGATGTTAACATGTCAGTATCAATGTTAACATGTCAGTATCAATGTTAACATGTCAGTATCAATGTTAACTGTGATGTCAGTATCATTGTTAACTGTGATGTCAGTATCAATGTTAACATGTCTGTATCAATGTTTACTGTGATGTCAGTATCAATGTTAACTGTGATGTCAGTATCAATGTTAACTGTGATGTCAGTATCAATGTTAACTGTGATGTCAGTATCAATGTTAACTGTGATGTCAGTATCAATGTTAACTGTGATGTCAGTATCAATGTTAACTGTGATGTCAGTATCAATGTTAACTGTGATGTCAGTATCAATGTTAACTGTGATGTCAGTATCAATGTTAACTGTGATGTCAGTATCAATGTTAACTGTGATGTCAGTATCAATGTTAACTGTGATGTCAGTATCAATGTTAACTGTGATGTCAGTATCAATGTTAACTGTGATGTCAGTATCAATGTTAACTGTGATGTCAGTATCAATGTTAACTGTGATGTCAGTATCAATGTTAACTGTGATGTCAGTATCAATGTTAACTGTGATGTCAGTATCAATGTTAACTGTGATGTCAGTATCAATGTTAACTGTGATGTCAGTATCAATGTTAACTGTGATGTCAGTATCAATGTTAACTGTGATGTCAGTATCAATGTTAACTGTGATGTCAGTATCAATGTTAACTGTGATGTCAGTATCAATGTTAACTGTGATGTCAGTATCAATGTTAACTGTGATGTCAGTATCAATGTTAACTGTGATGTCAGTATCAATGTTAACTGTGATGTCAGTATCAATGTTAACTGTGATGTCAGTATCAATGTTAACTGTGATGTCAGTATCAATGTTAACTGTGATGTCAGTATCAATGTTAACTGTGATGTCAGTATCAATGTTAACTGTGATGTCAGTATCAATGTTAACTGTGATGTCAGTATCAATGTTAACTGTGATGTCAGTATCAATGTTAACTGTGATGTCAGTATCAATGTTAACTGTGATGTCAGTATCAATGTTAACTGTGATGTCAGTATCAATGTTAACTGTGATGTCAGTATCAATGTTAACTGTGATGTCAGTATCAATGTTAACTGTGATGTCAGTATCAATGTTAACTGTGATGTCAGTATCAATGTTAACTGTGATGTCAGTATCAATGTTAACTGTGATGTCAGTATCAATGTTAACTGTGATGTCAGTATCAATGTTAACTGTGATGTCAGTATCAATGTTAACTGTGATGTCAGTATCAATGTTAACTGTGATGTCAGTATCAATGTTAACTGTGATGTCAGTATCAATGTTAACTGTGATGTCAGTATCAATGTTAACTGTGATGTCAGTATCAATGTTAACTGTGATGTCAGTATCAATGTTAACTGTGATGTCAGTATCAATGTTAACTGTGATGTCAGTATCAATGTTAACTGTGATGTCAGTATCAATGTTAACTGTGATGTCAGTATCAATGTTAACATGTCAGTATCATTGTTAACTGTGATGTCAATATCAATGTTAACTGTGATGTCAGTATCAATGTTAACTGTGATGTCAGTATCAATGTTAACTGTGATGTTAGTATCAATGTTAACATGTCAGTATCATTGTTAACTGTGATGTCAGTATCATTGTTAACTGTGATGTCAGTATCAATGTTAACTGTGATGTCAGTATCAATGTTATTGAATTCAGTTTATCTGACCACCTCCTTTCCTGTTTGGCAACTTGAGAATATTCACCCCTCAAGTTGGGATACCCCTTTCTCACTCCCAAGGGAATGAAAAAACTCTATTAATCTACAAACATGACCTGAGTATTGCCATTATCCAATTCACAAGCAGACCAGATTATTGCTTACTTCCCCAAAATATTAAGGAAAGTTTTGTTTTGAAAGCAATGTGTTACAGATGGACAAACAATCTGTCAGGTTCCCTCACTTTTTCAAGAGCAAAAATATTAATTGGGGTCTGGATTTACCATTGAATCTGAATGTTAGCATGAGACAAGATATATTTTAAAACCACTCTACCAGGCCATACTAATACTAGTGCCATTTCTCTGTCTAATTCTTCTTACAACTGATCTGGAGTCTGATGTCCGAGTAGGGTTCGGGGTACCCTGGTCTATCAAGAAACCTACATACTGATTCTTAGAAAAGGAACCACAAGAGGCTTGATTTTATCCGTAATATTATCAACTATGATTATATTTGCAGCGGACCTGTTTTGTACCTCGGAGTCTGTCAGTATTCAGAACCGCAGCTGTAGGACACTGTCCAATGCAGCTCTGCTACCTGTGAATGCTGATGCTGTACATGGGACTGACACTTTGGACCGTGTGGTGGAGTTCCTACAACTTACACCTAGTAAAGAGAGCAAACTCATCTACTGCAGGATTATCAGGTAGTTAATAACGGTCCTACACTCATCTACTGCAGGATTATCAGGTAGTTAATAACAGTCCTACACTCATCTACTGCAAGATTATCAGGTAGTTAATAACGGTCCTTGGGTGTCGAAATATCCTCAAATTGTTCAAAAGTAAACTTTGTCTTGATATTCTCATAGTGTCAAAAACAAAGATAAAAAGTGTACAATCAGCCTCATAATGTCAAAAAATGGTAAAAAGTGTACAATCATCCTCATAATGTCAAAAAATGGTAAAAAGTGTACAATCATCCTCATAATGTCAAAAAATGGTAAAAAGTGTACAATCATCCTCATAATGTCAAAAAATGGTAAAAAGTGTACAATCATCCTCATAATGTCAAAAAATGGTAAAAAGTGTACAATCATCCTCATAATGTCAAAAAATGGTAAAAAGTGTACAATCATCCTCATAATGTCAAAAAATGGTAAAAAGTGTACAATCATCCTCATAATGTCAAAAAATGGTAAAAAGTGTACAATCATCCTCATAATGTCAAAAAATGGTAAAAAGTGTACAATCATCCTCATAATGTCAAAAAATGGTAAAAAGTGTACAATCATCCTCATAATGTCAAAAAATGGTAAAAAGTGTACAATCATCCTCATAATGTCAAAAAATGGTAAAAAGTGTACAATCATCCTCATAATGTCAAAAAATGGTAAAAAGTGTACAATCATCCTCATAATGTCAAAAAATGGTAAAAAGTGTACAATCATCCTCATAATGTCAAAAAATGGTAAAAAGTGTACAATCATCCTCATAATGTCAAAAAATGGTAAAAAGTGTACAATCATCCTCATAATGTCAAAAAATGGTAAAAAGTGTACAATCATCCTCATAATGTCAAAAAATGGTAAAAAGTGTACAATCATCCTCATAATGTCAAAAAATGGTAAAAAGTGTACAATCATCCTCATAATGTCAAAAAATGGTAAAAAGTGTACAATCATCCTCATAATGTCAAAAAATGGTAAAAAGTGTACAATCATCCTCATAATGTCAAAAAATGGTAAAAAGTGTACAATCATCCTCATAATGTCAAAAAATGGTAAAAAGTGTACAATCATCCTCATAATGTCAAAAAATGGTAAAAAGTGTACAATCATCCTCATAATGTCAAAAAATGGTAAAAAGTGTACAATCATCCTCATAATGTCAAAAAATGGTAAAAAGTGTACAATCATCCTCATAATGTCAAAAAATGGTAAAAAGTGTACAATCATCCTCATAATGTCAAAAAATGGTAAAAAGTGTACAATCATCCTCATAATGTCAAAAAATGGTAAAAAGTGTATAATCATCCTCATAATGTCAAAAAATGGTAAAAATTGTACAATCATCCTCATAATGTCAAAAAATGGTAAAAAGTGTATAATCATCCTCATAATGTCAAAAAATGGTAAAAAGTGTACAATCATCCTCATATTGCTAACCAAATGTAAATGGTGTGTCTAAACGTCATCAGAGTGTCAAAAACATAAGTAAACAGACTGTCTAAACATCTCATATTGTAAAAAACAAATGGACAACAAAACAGTGTGTTTAAAAATTTACTGAAAGTGACAGAAACAATTTGAATGGTCAGTTGGTGCACTGATGATAAGAAACAATTTGAATTGTCAGTTGGTGCACTGATGATAATACACTCACCTTTCTTCATGACAAACTGTGATATGTAGATGTGCAATAGGGGTTTAAATAGTTTATAAGGTCAAAGTCAATGTTACTATAGATAGAAATAGACTCTAGGGAGAGGGGGTACAATCAGGCATATGGTAGGGCCCTTGCTGACATGCCAGTGTTCTAGTTTTGTTTTTAGGTCATCTGCAGTGTTATTATCCTAAAAAAAACTTTTTTTGTAAGAATGATTTTTCCAGATTTTATTGCTAGTGTGCTGCCTGAAGGAAGTTACCCTATGCCACTTACTGGCAGATCTTTGGTATCACTGTGTCATACAACCACCAGTAGATAAAGTAGTACACTGTATATGTGTGTCTGCCAAAGAAACCAAAAGTGTTGTAATTCATTTATGACTTGTAACCGTCACCTGCATTACCCCTATTAAATGGGGCCTCCAGTATTTAGACTGTCATTTGTCAGTTTAAACATAGCTATGTTCTGGAAATGACAACATTAAAATAATCATAATATTTTATGAAGTCTTTAAATTATTTATTGAACATGAAATACAGGATTTTCCATTGAAAGGTTGCTGGGAAAGACACAGAAACACCAGGAGAAACTGGTGGCTGGTGACGCTGTGCGATGTGTGGTGAAATTACTGTCGGATGAAGACAGAGAGGTGAAGAGTGCTGCATTACGTATGGTGTTCGAGACATCAACTCAAGGGTAAGAACAGGATTTATTATTGTACAACCATGCTATGTAGCTTTTTAGAATTTATTTTCTGTGTAAAAGATACCTCATCAACCTGTCAACAGATTTAGTTAATAGCATGGTATGATACCATTGAGTTCTACATCAACTGATTTAGTTAATACCATGGTATGATACCATTGAGTTCTACATCAACTGATTTAGTTTATACCATGGTATGATACCATTGAGTTCTACATAACTGATTTAGTTTATACCATGGTATGATACCATTGAGTTCTACAACAACTGATTTAGTTAATACCATGGTATGATAACATTGAGTTCTACATCAACTGATTTAGTTTATACCATGGTATGATACCATTGAGTTCTACATCAACTGATTTGATTTTGGTGGTCATAGGTCAAAGTTAAAGGGTCAAAGGTCACACTTGAATATGTAAACACCATCTCACTTTGTTTTTCGTCATGTTAATACTTTTCTGCAACATCAAGATTTGTGGTAGTTATCTCCCTTGCTATATTTGCTAGGTAGGTACCATTACTTATTAATTTAGAAGTAGTTAAACAAGTTAAATTAAGGCATTCTTGTGTAAATTTCAACTATAATATCTACCTGTAACCAAGTAGATGTATTTTACAAGTTTCTTTCTGCAGAACTCTTTTGAAAAAGGAGTTATATTTCAAAATGTGTTCACATGTATCCTTAAGTTAATACTTGGTAACCCGCACACTCATTTGTCTTCAAAGGTGCAGCAGTGGTTATGCCAGTCAAGTTGTGAGTGCAGGTGGTATTGCTGAGCTGTTGTCAGCGGTAACACACGAAGACAGTACTCTCGCCCACCAGTCCTTTACCACTCTCATACGGTTGGCTGATCATTCTCATGCACGGGCAGAGCTGGGCAATGCTGGTGGAATCACACAATTCATTGACTACTTTGAAGGTGAAGGTGACTTTGATAAAGACAAGAGGTTTTCTGTCCTCAATGTTCTGTGTGCTTGCTGTAAGGATGTGGTTAACCGTGTGAAGATTAGAGACAACAACATACTGCCAAAGTTCCTGGAGTGTCTAAAGGACACACATTACAAACGTTTACATGACCGTCTGATCAGTGCTCTGCTGTGTTTTTTGTATGATGAAAGCAGTTTGGAACTTTTACTTCAGAATGGTCTTGTACCACTTTTACTCATTCATCTTCAAAGAGTGGCCGAGTTCACCTCAACTGTGGTCAAACTTGACAAGGAACCAGCAGATCTAGATACAATTACATCATCTGTTTCAGAGGAACTGGACACAACTGATATCTCACATGAATACCAGACACAGCCGTTTGATACAGCAGAAACAGAGGGGCAGTCAGAATCAGTATTGGACTCCAGCAATGTGCAGAGAAAACTGATAGTAACAGATCATAAACAGGGAAGTATATGTGAAGACAAGGAAAAAGTTAGTGGAAATACTCAGGTGGGACCAACGAACCAAGATAATTCAGAGAAATCTGCAACACTCACAGATAAGAAATACCATTACAGTATTGACAGCCCTACTTACCAGGTGTCGTCAGAGTGGACCCTTGATGCCTACAGTCAGGGGGCCAAGTGTAAGTCATTCACCCAGGAGCAGACCTCCCCACAGTACCCCAGTACTAGTCCCCTGAGCACCATATCCTATTACTCACCAAGTCTCTCTCCAGGGGACTACAGCCCTACCAGCCCTTCCAGCCCCACCATGTCAAAGGTCAATGAAGACCCGAACTACGGATTAGTTTGTAGTTTACCCTTCACCTGCAGCAGTCCTGAGAAACAGCCAAGTCCCAGTAATATGTCAGGGCTGTCTCCTAGTTCGTCTGGACAGGAGTTAGGACTCGACTCGGATGTTGTCATGGTTTATTCAGAAGAAGAAGACAACCAAGAGATAGACTCCAGCGATACACTTAAAGGTCAGAGTGACGATTCTGAACAAACCACGAAAGTATCAAGTATGAAAAACATGGAACATAAAAATAATGTAGACGGTGAAGTTGAAAAATGTGAAATTTCTCACAAAAATGATAAGCAAGACGAAAACCCAATATATTCTTCTCAGGGATTTGATACCGGCACAAAAAGTGTAGACCAACAGACAAATGAACTATTGAAACGTCAACCATTGCCCAAGGTTCTTTTTGATTTGGGAGGAGCAACAATCAACAGTGGACCAAATAGGAAACATAAGCTACCTCCAACTTCTCCCGAGGCATTACTTAAACAACACGTTTCCAAGAAACCCAGGTTAGTAATGACATTCAGAAAGTCTCCAACTCCTACTGAAAATCACATCCTGATGATTCTGTCATTTGTGTCACAGATGCCGGACCCCACTAAGTACCTGGTGTCTACCGATGTGCTTTGCTGTCTTTTAGATTACATAAGCTGCGTCCAAATCGGCGAAACTCGAGCTGCCAGAGTTCTGTGTCGACTCGCCCGTAATCCTAACTGTTTTGGGAAACTGATCCAGTTAGACCTACCATGGATTGTGTATGACAAACTCCTTTCCCAAGAAGATAATGACCAATGCTGGATAAAAATTCTACAAGAGAAACATTCAGGTCTAGATAACAGGAATAACAGAGGTCAAAGGTCAAGGTCAGTGAGTTTCTGTTCAGATGATTTATCGATTTTGGGAGAAGACACAAATAGAGAGATGCACGACTTTTCAACAAGTATGATGGACTGCAAGTCTCCCGAAGCCACTAGCTCTGCCAGAAATTCCCTCAACACCACCCGTCAAGATAGAGCAAATATTTCTAGTACTAGTACAGGAAGTGTATCTGAGGAGGAAGAGGAGATATCACTGTCCAGCAGAGCAGGGATCACTGTGCTACAAGACTTGTGTAGAATGGCCGACAGTCCATACGGGAGAGGGGTTGTGGCTCACATCTTGGCCAAGCAGAAAGTCTCAAAGATACATATTCTAGTCAGTCTTCTTCACATACTATGGTAAGTACTGTTCAGTGGTAGGTACTGTATAATTCTGTACATTGTAATGAGGTATTTCATGGATATATACAGGCCTTTTTTGTGGCCGAATATGGGTCAGTTCCCCTCTCCTAGTTTGGCATTTTTTCTCTCCTATTTTAGCTTTATTTTCCCCTATTTCAATTTTAAAATTCACCCATTTGTAACTAAAATACTACCACATGAATATGTCTTGGTTCTTTTTGCTTTTAATTTTCCATCAGTTCCACAACTAGGTGATTTATTTCATTTTTCCCCGTGTTGATATTAAATGTCGCTGCTGATATTTTAAAATCTGTAATGAACAGCAAGAAACAAAATTAAAGATGTAATTCATGTGTACTCTCCCCCTGGCTCCGGCCTGCAGCCCTTGCTGGATGGGTCATGCACCTACAGCGCATATTTTCCCCTATTTCAAAAAAGAGTACTGACTTTCTATTCCTGCATTAATCCTGGGTATTATTTATTTATGATCAAGAAGACTCCACCTGGACAGGTAGCCATGGCCAGTACATGGATATGATGGAATCCTACTAAAATGTACATTACAGTTTTCATTATCCCCTCAAACAAAAATACTTAGATATGGTCTCTGTATATGGTTTTAGCCTTATTAACACTATATGTAAATATATATGATTTATTTTTACCTCGTCTACACTTTATTAGCCCTTTTTCCCAACCTGTTTTGATGAAACTTCTGATTAGTGTTAAATATAACGATATCTCATACAAAAGTTGTTTCAGGGCACTGTTGCTATTATGGAAACCTTTGTTATATCTCTAGCATCTTTACTTTCCAACAGATAACCATACAAGTTTTAGGTACATGTATTAGCATTCATGGTTTATGTGTTTGTTGATACACTTAATAACTTGCATGAATGATACATGAAATCAATTTTAAAAGGCTTTATTAGGAAACTTTTGGTACAATGTATAGAGTTCTTTCTATGTTCCAGGGCAAAGGGTATGTGGAAGTTCTACTTTCAGTACAAAGTATATAGAGTTCTTCTATTTTCCAGGGCAAGGGGTATGTGGAAGTTCTACTTTCAGTACAATGTATATAGAGTTCTTTCTATGTTCCAGGGCAAGGGGTATGTGGAAGTTCTACTTTTTCAAAAAAGGATTATGGAAGACATATGTGGACATTCTTAATGCTGGACCAGATCATCCCTACCATATTCCTATCCTGGAGGCATTCTGTTTCCTTGGGAAAATCATCAACTTTGACATAAAGTTGAGAAATGAGCACTGTGAGGAGCTATTTGTGACCAGTGTTATTGTGGCAAATGAAAACACCCAGGTTGGCACATGTCAGCATAAATCTCATTGTCATGACATACAATTCACTGTTCACGACACAGTGTCCACCATCCCAGCGAGTAAGGACAGATTAGCCAAGGCATCGCCACTGTTTGCAGCCATGTTGCAGGGACAGTATTCCGAGTCCACCCAGAATAGGATAATGCTGAAGGATACCTCCTATTATGCTGTAAAGTTCGTTGTACACTTCCTCCACGGATGTGACCTAGGATGTGACGTCATTGCCGATATTCTGACCTGTAAACCCGGGCCAGAGACATGGTCCCAATGTATCGAGGTCCTGACACTTGTCAACAGGTATCTTGTCGTGGACATTGAGCCATTCCTTAAGTCTGTGCTGTCTTCCAGGTTCTTGGGACCAATGGAGGCTAATAGCACCTACAGCTTTGCCAAACTGCATGGATATGAAGTTCTTGCAAGTGACTGCGTAAAGATGGTGCTTGTAGGTGGTAAATGTGTGAATGATCGTATCAGAGGGTTCAATTTATTTCTGAGCGGATCAAATTCTGAAAGATTTTTGACTCATTTGGAACAGTTATTCAAGTCAAATATTCATTAAGAGTAATGACTATTGTAACATCATACAACGTTAACTAATACTGTTATGTGATTTTATCTTCACAATGCTTTAGCAAGCACAGTGACTGTATTCAGTGTTAATCCAGTTGCATAAGTCTTCATTAGATTTCAAAGATGTTGCCAACTGACGTTAAATTTTCAAATCTTATATTAAGCTCACCCTGATCCAAAGAGCCATTTAAGTGTGCTGATGCCTCGGAGTGGCATCCATTTAACTTTGTCAACTTTTTCTCGAAACCTCTTTTTCTTAGGCACCTATTGGAGGCTTGGTCATGATTTTTGACCAGTATCCTTGATTTTCTGGCATGAAGTGAAATTACTTTGTTTAAAAAAACCATGTATAAGCATTTTCTTTTTGTACCAGGTATACTAATTGAAAGTACACTGTAATTATTTTAAATCACATAACATACATATTTTATTTAGATTGAATAATTGTGAACATATCAGATTCAAATTTTACTTTAAATGTACATGTATCATTACTCCATTGAAGATTGATAGCAATCCCTAGTTCTGGATCATCTTCTGCACCAAGCAATTGCAAAGGGTCCTAGTTGAAGTGGGGCATAAGACCTTATTTTAGTGTGAAATGCTTGGCATTCCAAAAGGTTTATCTTGCATGTACAAGATTTAGCAAATGTAGGTGAAAGAGTATATGATATATGCTGTGGACAAAGTGACACACGGACAGATGGACTGATGGAAGGACGAAGTTCAAATTTATAGTTCCCTGCTGTAGTACCAATAGTGGACCAATAAGCTAATGGAAGCCCTCTTAATTCAGTCCTAAAGGTTTAGGAATATTTCATAGTAGGTCGCTTTAAAAGGTGTAAGATGTAATTACATAATTAAAAGAAATGAAATTGGAAATGTTGAATTTGATATGTTGCATACTTCCATTGTATTATAATTATAATTACTTCTCAGTCATCTTTTTACAAGGATCATAGTAGCATGAATGAAAGTTGTTAGGAATTAACCAGAGAATAGAAACATTACACTTATAATGATCACCTAATTAAAAAATATTTAGATGTGTACTACATCCTGAAAATAATGTAAGATCAAAGAATGAAGTTAATTCAATTATGTATTTATATATGTTTATGGTTTATTTATATTTACAGTATAACACAATGGACTTTTCTCCCCAATATTCACATATACATGTATATACATGATACCAGGATAATTGTTTTACATGAACTTGTCTCAATTTGAGAAGTTTTCAACTCTTAATTATTTTTATGATGGTGGAGATAGCATTTCATATCATGTCATGAAGGATGAGACTGTTTTTGCTCTCAAACATTAATAAAATACTTCGGATTTGTTTGACTACACTTTGTGATCTAACCTATGGGAACTGAATATTGTGTGAGGAAAATAACCTAAACATATAACTTTTTAGGGGAAAAAATTGTTGGACCTTACAAGTGATATTAGTCACATTTGTTGTGAATTTATCCTAAGCATTTCAACCTTGTAGTACCTTTTTGTACATTTTTGAAATATAATTACTAAACCATGCTTATATATATATATTTATAAGGTACTGATTATAAAATATTAATTATTCCTGAATGCAGTCTAATTTAATTCTTCTCAAAACTTTTATGTCAATGAAAATGAAATTGAATTTTCAAATTTTACACTTGTTGATTTTCCTGCATTTTTTGTTCCAGTTTTTGTTGAATAAAATAGAAATGGTTATATTAACCATATTTTCTGAATGTTTTATATTTGTTAATGAGTAACTACTTATGAAACTTATCTCCTGGAAAATCAAAAACTGTCACTTCTGATCAACCAAGTATTTCATTTTGAAACTACACTGGTGTATGTATCATGACTAGTGACATGGTCCATTTCTTGGACAAATCATCAGTGTTGTTTAAGCACATTACCATATTTATTCTGCAGTAAGACAAGGAGGCTAAAAGACAAACTCTTTTGTGAGTGAGATTACTGCAGGAAAATGAAATAGCTTTTGTTAGCATAATTTTGCAAAAAAAATATATATGCAGGGGCTTATTACCAAGCACAAGCTTATTACTGGAGAAATATATAATGCCCCTTCCAGGTATGGGTTAGGTCATTAGCTTACCTGTGACCTTATGCAATATGAAATTGTGCAGCATCTGTCTTCCATCAACTTTTCAGCCCACCATCATCTGATGGTGGGCTATTCAAATCACCCTGCGTCCGTGGTCCGTCGTCCATCCGACGTCTGACGTCCTTAAAAAATTCTTGTTATCGGTATTCCTCAAGAAGTTCCAGAGGGATCTTTCTCAAATTTATATGTAAGTTCCCCTTAGTCCATAGCTGTGCAGGGTAACTTTTGGAACTGATTGGATAAACAACATGGCCGACAGGCAGCCATCTTGAATTTTGATATTGAAAGTTTGTTATCGCTATTTCTCAAGAAGTACTAGAGGGATCTTTCTCAAATTTATATCTAAGTTCCCCTTAGCCCATAGCTGTGCAGGGCAATTTTTGAGACTGCAATCGGATAAACAACATGGCCGACAGGCAGCCATCTTTGATTTTGATAGTGAAAGATTGTTATCGCTATTTCTCAAGAAGTACCAGAGGGATCTTTCTCAAATTTTATATGTAGGTTCCCCTTAGTCCGTAGCTGTGCAGGGCATTTTTTGAGACTGATCTGATAAACAACATGGCCGACGGGCAGCCATCTTGGATTTTGATAGTGTAGGTTTGTTACCGCTATTTCTCAAGAAGTACCAGAGGGATCTTTCTCAAATTTTATATGTAGGTTCCCTTTGATCTCTAGTTGTGCATGTTATATTTTGAGACTGATCAAAAAAACAAAATGGATTAAAAGAACTAAACAGATATTTCTCATATTGCAATGATCGATTCTATTTCTTTCACATTAAGTACTGTACTAGTAAATATGTGAAATGAAAAACTCACTTTGAAGGTTGGCTTTCATACACATCAGTATTAAGTTTAGATCAAAAGTTACCTCAAGGTGCATTTACTGTTCACATGACTCGATCAAACAGATTAGAGGAAAGAAGAGAAAAGATCGAACTGACAAAGAACTAATGAAGATGGTACAAAGGTGGGCGCCAAGATCCCTCTGGGATCTCGTGTTTCTTTTAATGACTTCCTAGACCCAGTGTACTTGCATTTCATGAACGGGAACTGCGATGGAGTGCTATAAACTTTCCTCATGTAAATCAATTTGATCTACTTTCAAAGTCACATTATCTAAAGAAACAAGGTCTGAAGCCATGATACTTGCACCAACGATGCAAAACGTTTTTCTTACCTTTTGTGTTGATGTCAAAGGTAAAATTTAATTGTTGCTAGGGCCAAACGACAACACAGACTATGATGGCAAAAGGCCTCAAGAATCTTCTTAAAGTGGGTCATAATATTTGGACAGTAGGTACCTGGGGTGGTATTCTATGAAGTTTCTTTACACAAAGGACTTACTTATTTCAAGTTCAAATAAAATAGGATGCTTTTTGCTGAGAATGTATCAGCTTGGGATAAAAAAAAATAAGCTTGACCAGCATTCACCTTTAATGTTATGAAAAATGTTCAGTGGTTAAGCTTGCCCAGTTTTTGCAAGCAGGTATTCTTAACTTACACATAGAAATGGTTCTGGTGAGCACTGCAGGCCCTCAATTTTGACTTAAATATCTAACAACATCAAGATTGGAATAAAACCAAACGTTCTACAGATGATCAAGACATAAGAATGAAAGGAAGATTAATGTTGCTTGGTGATACTATGTATTTTAAATACATGTAAAAGTGGTTTTTTTTTTAAGAAAACAGTTAATTCGATCAAATATAGATATAAGCAACATTCAACACATGAGTTTCCAACATGGTGTGACAAGGACCCGTGTTTGTGTTTGGCATATCATTGCTTGATGTAGGATTCTATAAATGAAAAACCCTTTTGAAACGCAAAATAAATATATATCTGTTTTTATTTTGAAAGAAAAATTGAATGGATAAGAAACACTAACAGTGTAGATAAACATTGGTCCATTTCATGGTTGTTTGCTCAGGGCTTTGGAATTGTTTTTGTCAAGTCCCACAGAAGAGTGTCTGAACTTTTAATAGAAAGCTTTGAAACGTCTTTTTCCTCCACTGAAGCTGGTCTCACCGATACACACTTTAGTTTTCCACTTCTGCCATCCATAGAGCCGACACACCTTATCAATTAAAACCATTAAATATAATGGCATGTTGAAATCTGTATACAGATTGTACAAATATTCTACATGCACATGTAATATCAATTCTGACCCTGGGTAAGGAAACACCAGATTGTTGTTGAAGTCTGCAATATCATAGCTATATTGAATTTTTTTTTTTTGGGGGGGGGGGGGGGGGGGCAGCACAAATGAAGCTCACCAAAGCAGAACTTTTTTTTAAAGAAAAATTTGGCAATAATTTCATTAAAAATTCTTTATGATATATTAATTTTCATTGTCAGATTTGATTTACAAGGGTTTGAATTTAAAAAGTTTTCATAATATTTTTTTTAAACCGATAAGAGAGGTGATGACATTCAAGTACATCTGCTGGAATAGTTATCACAGGTCATATAGTTTTAAAATAAAATGAAACCACTTGTCCATCGTCTAGGCAGGAATGACAAATAGATGTATCGTGCCATTGAAAGAAAGTTTAAAGTTGTAAAGATAGAGATAGATGTTTTGGTGTATTGAAGAAGTGTAACATAGGTGTAATGTGTTATGATTTAGATACCTGTGCCAATGTCCTCTAGTCAGCCTAGGAAGTTGACGGTCCTGTAAAAACAAAACAACAAAAATAAAATTATAGCAATGGAGAAATTTAAACAAAGCAAACAAGAGGCCTATGGGGCCTGTAATTGAACTGCTAATGATTTGTTGTTACTAAAAAGGAACTAAAAAAAATTGTCAGAAATGTTTTTGACAATTTGAGAACGTTATTGCCATTTTGCTTATTTTTCTAAACATTTGCAATTTTAATCACATTTCATCAGGGCAGTTAGATGAACACTAATGGATTAAATTAAGAATATTCAAAAAGGCTCCAGCAAATACTAAATCCTTCATTATACAGCATTAAGTTCTCTTGGCTGAGGGATGCTTTACACAAAATAAGGTTAAAATCCCTTTACCAATGCTTCAGAAGTGTTGATGATTATTTGTACTTGAGATCATACAGATGGAACAAATATATATAGAAAGGAAAACCCCCATAGCAATATCAAAGGTTATGTAAGTATTGAGTTAGAAAAGAAGACTTACGATTTCATAGAAAACACATGGAATGGAATCTTGCTCATCTTTAACAAGAAATTCTTTTCCTGTTGTTGAAGGATCTTGCATCATGGCCGAGTCCACTACACCTGTAGTTGGTTCAACTTATAAACATCATTTTGATAAACTGACTGATATTTTTGATGGATTTCCAGATATCCTATTGATGAATAAGCAGGTATCATCATCATTAACTGCAAAATATTGTTTGTTGAACTGGGCAAGTAAAACGAAATTTGCAATAGTGTTAAAACTTATAACTAATAAGTTTAAAAGTTAGGTTTCTTTTAACCCATCCATGACAATTTGTTGTTTTATACTTACCATACACTTCAAAAATCATATTGATTGTGTCTTTGTATTTGCTCCAGTGTTTCATACCCTGAATGGTTGATGTTATAAGGTGAAGGGACTTATCTGCTTTGTTTTCACTCTTCTGGGTTGCTTTTTTAGGTTCCTTTTAAAGAAAGAGGTGGTATATTGATATTTTCATTGATGTACACAAGTAAATCATTTATGTGTATCGATCAATTTAGCTTAAATTGAAATTACCATTGAGATTACACAATCTGTACATTATTTTTAAACAAGAAAAGCCATAAAGAGCATCCTGAAAAAAACACTTAAGGCACGAAAGCCATTAAATTAACAAATTCAGAACTTATGTGATTAAAAACATAATGTGACGCTATGAAATTATTATTATATCAACAAACTTACAGTAAATATCGTGTAACAAAAGGTAATAACACCGATTTTGTTCTATGCATCAGATCATGTAAATGGTTAAAAATACCAAATAAAAAAGAGGGAATTCATCTTTATTCAATAAACACTGTACTTCTACAACAATTTACTTTTTGTGTTGAGGATGTAGATGGTTTGGATACAGAGTCTCCAAAACTTCCAACTCGCTGATATCCTTGGGGTTGGAATTGCTCCCTAGAGTTGTCTGTCTCTGGTACTGTGGCTGCACCACCAGGTCCTGGTCTGAATGAGTTCTGGTTTCTATGTGTGCCTGTCTGAAATGGCTTCTGGTTCATATATGTATTGGTCCTGGAGGAGGAGGTATTTCCAGAATTGTCAGCCTGGAACATGAATTGGCTTCCTGCTTGACCATTGTAGTTCTTATTCCCTTTACTATACCTGCAGAGATTGTAGAACTATAGATAAAAAAAGACTGTACCAGTTTTTCAATGGAAGACAAGCTTAAACATCAAGTAACTAAACCATTAATGAAGCATATGTTTTCAAAATATTTTGATTCAAGATAAGTTGTATGTACATAAAGGCATTCAAAAACAAATTGACATACAATGACAAGAAATGCAAGAATATAGATGTATAAAAACTTCAAATGATACATTAACTTTAATATTAAGGAGAATGACTTGTTACACTGATTATATCTGAGCCTAGGTTTTTAAGTTGCATGTCTACACTGATCAAACTTTGTCAGATCTCATTCTTCTTTATGTTCTTTGATGTTTATCAAAGAAGTCATATCCATATACTGTTGTTAAAATCTGTTTGCTGAGTAACTTCCAATTGGTGTCAAAGCTGTGTAAAAATGTCCAAATGTTAGTCAAATTCCATTAACATTAAACATTCTTGGCTGTTAAAGATAACTAACAAAAATCAAGTTTTGACTGTTACAGTCTACTCTGAACACTAGTATAATGGTTCAATACCTGTTCTGCTGTTGTCCATATGAGTTGGACATGTTGTTTGCTATATTTGGTGGACTCTGTGGTGCCTGGTGATGGTTTGCCTGGCTGTTGCCAGTGTTGGCTACCTGTTTATTGGTGAAGGACGCCTGCCCACTGCTCCATCTCTGTTGTCTGTCAGCCTGCCACCCTTGGCCAGACTGCCCTGTCAGCTGTCTGCTGGAGTTTGGCAGAGCTGAACCAGTCCTAGATACCTGTGTGCCTCCTGTCACACCCCTGTTTGGTCCCTGAAGATCCTTGTTGATTGTCTGTAACTGTCTACCAGGACTTGGTCCATTTGTATTGTATGCTATAGTATGAGAATTAAAACATTTTGGTATAAAAGTAAGACATTATTTAATCAATGAAGTGATCCAATACCTTTACCTCCCTTCTTCACTACCGGTAATTTACCGTTTGATTGTGAATTACCATTTTAGTCTACCTACATATTAAAGAACATTTGTATAACACTTCAAGGCTTTAGAATTTATCTTAAACTGAACTTTGATTATGGCAGATAATTAGTTTCCCTCTTAACAAAAAGTTGGTAGAATCTTTGAAGATGTTGATTATTTACCCTTTAGTTCGTTTCCATACTAACAGGGAGTTTGTTTGGGTTATTGACTTTTTGAAATCAATATCAAAAACATAATAGGATAATTTCTATTGCATTAATATGAATATAAATTGTGTTGTGAATAACAAAAAAGTGGACAGTCTGGCCATTCAAAAGCATCATCATAAGTAAATGCAACTCAATACTAACAACAATGTTGGCTTTGTTGCTGCTGTTGTCTGTTTTGCTGTTGATACTGTTGTTGGTTCTGTTGTGACCTAGTGCTCTGCTGTTGGTATGACTGGTACCCCTGCTTTGGTTTACTGGGTGTGCATATCTGGCCATCAAAACCATGAACAGGCATTAAATCTGGGAAAGTGGAACTCTCATAATTAAAGATAAATTAATATCTTGAGGAGAGGAGGCTATTTTTTATCCTAATTATCATTGAAACTGAAGTTATAAACAAATTGATATACTTTGAATCCATCTGATATAAAATACATGTTTATGAAATTATGAACATGGTACAAACTAAGTGGGGAAAATGTGTCTCAATATGGAGTCACTTTTTTGATGTTAGGAAAGGGAAAACATACTGTACTTTACTTCACATGCCAAAGGCAAAGGAAAAAGACAGATGATTTTTAATGTCTTTAAAAAATATGATTACATTTTTAGAACTACATTCCAAACCATCAAAAATTAATTGTATAGAGATTGCCTCCCCTTGCCCACATTAATTACAGGCAGATACTCTGGACTTGGCCTTTGTAAAGTGTAAATGTTGATCAGTTTTAACAAAACTGACAAAGGTTGATTACTTATAATTAGTACACAATAGTACTATTGCATAAACTGAGGTACTGTTCGACAATGCATGTATAACCTATACTCATATATGAACTTTTATATGGAGATAATAAGTTATTCTCATATAACCTTGATTGAAGCACAGGGGTTCGTTACAAATGTCTAAAATACACATATGCTATCCTGATGCTGTGATCCATATCAGTATAGCATAGCATAGGCCTATGTGTATTTCAGACATTAGTAACGAACCCCTGTGATTGAAGATCTATAGTTGATCACACACTTAAAGGTAGATATTCTTTTAATTTGGAATGAAGTCTATGAGGGGTCGTTATTATGAGTAAACGTCAAGAGAGAAACACTTGATAAATTATGCATAACCTTGATAATGATGTGACGACTGTTGTGCATTTGTTGGGATGCTGGTTCCAGGTCCGTCAATATTTTGAGGATCGGCAATAACAGCTTGACGTGGTCTTTTCCGATGATTAAATATTGGCGCAGGGATGTTTTTCTGAATCAAAATATTCACTCGTATATATTCATATAATTATGATGTATTCTAAAGAAATCAAATTTCAGAAAATTCCTAAGTTCACAAAGTGACAGTATTGTTTGCCTAAATAATTAGCTTTACGCAAAGGTTTAAGATGCTCCGAAGGTAGGCCTACAGAAATTAAGGTTGTTTTATATCAAATCTATCCAATACCAAACTTTATGATACATAGGCCTAACTGAAGATCTTAAAACACAATATTTGTGCTCATCAAAGAGCTTCACCAAACGAATCTTCAACACGTTTCATTTCAAGAAGGCGTAACAAATATTCCCCAGCATAACTATATATATATGATATATGGTACATTGTCTTTAATATATTCATATATATTTTATTAAGCAATAGGCAAAAATGCCTTTGTGCATTACATAATAAAAATCCACATAGGTGGTACAGGTGGAGTGGAACATGAACATGGACAAAGAAATATATTTGTAATTGGTATAATACACATACATGCAGCGACAGGTACGAGGACTTATTTTCAAACTACCCATATTTAGGCAACCAGATATCCATTACCACGTGTTTCATAGCCATAGAGAAAGTACATATTGTTTGTATACTGTTAAAAGTTTGTACCTAAAAACAGTTGTGTTACATGTATATGTGATCAATGGGAGATAACTCTCGATGCCATTAACAATATTTAACGAATTGAGTATGTGCGTAACAAAAATACAGAATTTAGGATAAAGTTGCCAGAAACACGTACAGAATAAATACCCAGTCGCCCAGAGTTAATTATTAAAAAGAATATTATTTCTGATCTCGTTTGCCTTGAAAACATAAATTGCTAGATTTCTTACAATTGCAACATTAGATGATGTAATTATATATATAGATACAAGATATCTTACCTTCATGACGGTTTGGTGATACTGTACCTTACGATTGGTAATGTATGTGTTCTGTGGGTACTTTTGTACCAAAGCCTGAAAGAAAACATAGATAATGTATCCAGCTGTAAGCAGACGACAGTATGCTACATTTAGCTTACATTTCAGTAGATCAATAAAATGTCCCTATTTCATCTTTATGGGCGAATCAGTAAACAAAAACCGATATAAACAATAATGACTTATTTTTGTTAAAATGAAACAATGCAACATTACCTGACGTAATTCTAATCACGTCAAATTCAGCGCACTAAGATACATTTCAATTTCGTAGAGAGTTAACTTGATCTTGTTCTTTTTATCCTCTCTACTTAGAGAGTTATCAATAAGGGACATAACTCTGCCTCTTTTGTTTCTGAGTTTGCAACTGATATGAGAATGTAAAATTTCGAAAAAATGTATATAACATTTTAAATTAAGAATAAAAATCGATCGGACATACACCTCACAATAAAAAAATGTCTGTTTTCTATACTCGGAAATACGATTGGGTCGTCCATGGTCATTATGGTGACATTACCCAAATCGGATCACCAAACCATCATTTTTCTAAATCATTGAAAAATCTGAGTAGGAATTTATTCATTTATGGTTGTATCAAAGAAAGAATATCGATGGATGTTTTTATAAACGAAATTAGCACCCTGGGCTCACTTGAGATATTTATAGAACGCTCTGAAGTCACCAATCAGCGTCTCCGGTTTTTGCGAATGTCGGGACCCAAAACGGACCAAGGCTTGAATTTTGCAGTATCGTACGCTTCAAATGAATATATTTTTTTTGTCAGCATATTAACATTTTATGATGACCTTTAGAATTTATATGACAAAAAGTATTTCTATAATTTAGTGTGAATTTTGTCCAAAACAGCGGAGTGGACTTTCGTCGCACGCGCCATTTTTTAAAAACGTAATCAAAACATTGACATTTGAGTTTTAATTACGTTTTCTTGCGCTGTTTGAACTTAAAAACTAATTATCTGTAGACAAAAAATGATGCATGGCTATCTATTCTAACACTACCGTCATCATGTTAAAACTGACTTTTTGACACATTTATTTATTTATTAACAATGTTTTCGTGATTTTGCTGTTAATTTACTAATTACACTAAATCTTCAGTTTTTACTTTCAAGAATAAAACTTTATTGACAAGTTTGTACATTTAATTTCCGTCTAGCTATGCTCATTTTGATGTAAACAGATACAGTTTTCCGAGTGATCCGCTATAGACAATGATCCGCTACTGCCGTAACAACTGTAGTATTTGCAAAATGTGATCCGATTTGGGTATCGATCCGATTTGGGTACTGCCACCTTGGGCTTCATCATACATAGTTTTCAGTATGCATGTTGGCCTAATGGTATTAGTTACATCCTTTTGTGTTAGCGCATATAACCACTCTGGCAATGAAGAGCCATCAGCATTCTACGAACTTTGAACATACTGAAAGCAAATAACTACGGACTTATTTAACATGAAGGTTGCTGTCAGTACTGACGTATTTCGATAAATCGTGTCGAACTCACCGAAATGATAATGCCGGGTTTGCCATAAATCAACAACATCAAGAGCGTATGTTTATTTCCAAATAGTTTTATGTGTACTGTATTGTACTGTTATGCTTTATGTGCCGTGAGGAGTTAAGAAAAAAATCGAAGTTAACAATGATAGTCTTGAATGCTGTCTCTACTTCTAAATGAAGCAATAAGGCATAATGTACACGTGCATAACCCTTAAGCATTAACATTATAACCGTTTTGTCCGGTGCCTATTTACAGACATTGCTGTCAATGTTAAATCAGCTGTACCAAGTGAGCAAACACCTTTCTAAAAACCGAAATATGTAAGCGTCCGCATGACGTCGAATGACGTTACGTTTAAAGTGATGACGTTTAAAACATATTTTGTGACGTTTCACTCACCGGAAGACAAAAATGACAGCAAAAGATGGATCTAAAAGGGATATTTATTACGAGTTTGTTTATTTATTTGTCATACAAATTTATTTTGAAGTTTGGCAAAGAACAATTCGATGAAGTCCTTCTCACACTGAAAAGATATCCCCATGTCGAGTGTCCTAAAGGTTATATGTTGTATAAAATTCAAGTAGAGAATAATGTTTATCACATTCAAATAATGAAGGAATATTCTCAAACAAGGACACAGATCGGGAATTTTAGAAGATGTGAACAGATAAATCTCCAAGGTAACGTTACTTGTGATGGCAACATTGACGGCACGACAAGATCTTCCTGCATCGTGTCAAATCGTGGCGACGAAGAAATCATTCAAGAAGCATGTGCAAAGGTTCGTTACAAATTGGATGTCATAAACTACCTACCAGATGAATACGAGTCCGTACCATCAATTCTCAACAGGGTGCTGACGTATTTTACAGAAGTGGTGTATGGGTAAGGTAATTCTAGCTTCTCCTGAAGGACCAATACTACCTTACTTTGACATGATCTTCTTTCCAAAAGAACTACGTGATAAAGGATTTTAATCGATGCTATTTCTCTACTTCTATTGCGATAGGGGAGACCGGGGCAAGTTCGATCCATTTTTATTCAAGTCTTTCTGAGCAGTAATACATGTTTGGCATTTGTTGAAATTTATGTTTATATACAAATTGTAAGAGAAATCACACGCCCTTCATAATATAATAACAAAAAGACAAACATATCCGTATTTGTAGATTGTTTATTTTTTTCTATCGAAGGATTGGATGGCCGAACGTAGTTCAGACAGGCAAATCTGGGGTAAGCTCAGCTCACGTTGGAAGCAGCATAAACATGACGTCATAAAGCATGTAAAGTCAGATTTTCCCACGACTCCTGTGTTGCATGTACCGACATTGCCCTGGTATCATTGGCCGAACCTGCAGTTAACTGATATTCAATACATTGATTATTACAGCAATACGCATGTCAATGCTAGGCTTTTAGGTATACCACCACGTGAAGCTGTCAGTGTCACGTGCTCGCGTATGACATATATAAGTAGCAATTCGGTTCACAGAAAGTTCGCAAACCTAGAAAGAAGTGAGGTAATGATTATCTTTCTAGCCTCCCGCAAAAGTAGCTTGCTCAAGATAAAAAAAAATATCAAGGGTGGCGGACTTACCCCGGGGCAGAACTTGATCCGGTCTCCCCTAGAGTATTGGCCAATTTAAAAAAAGCCAGAAGAGGAGTAAAATGGAAAGCGATATTTTTAAAATTAAGAACGGATAAGATTAACTTGTGTTTGTATAATTAGTAAGCGGACGACAGAAGGTTGTTTTGAATGAATCTGCTGTAGGTCTGGAGACAATGTTTGGTATAGAAGCTTATTCCAATCGGGCATTTTTTTTAAATATCCACAAGAATAGATACATCGATAAAACTCCAATAACTCTTATTTTTTTGTTTTATTATTCATATATATTGTTTTAAAGTAAATAACTAAAGCACAGAGGACAGATTAAATGAGTAAGAAGCACTACAAGATTTGAAACGATGAACCAACTCATGCATTTTACGATTTATTTGATTGTTATTATCGACAGAAGATAACCCGTAAGTTTACAAGTCCCCGTTTTATCTGTCAGTTCCTCCCCTGACGTCACTGATGTACTGGAGAGGGAGGCAGACTTGAGAGACTACGTCCTACTCCAGGGAATCTTCCCGGGGACTCGCTGGTGCGGGTTTGGTAACCTCGCAGACGATATACACACTAATGTAGGTAAGTAAACAGGTCAGGTTTACAAACAGCCATAGCATGTCTTTAATAACTTATATATCTTTTTTATAAGGAATACATTTGAAATAGCATTGTGGACCATGGGGTCAGTTATTGTTTGACATTGACGGGAATATTTAATGGGTCATGACTGAACCCTGTTATACCAAGGCAACTGTCCTTTACAGATTGTATCAATATCGTGCTCAGTTGCCTTCAATTGCAACACAAATATTGTTCACGTAGAAAACCTATTTGAGAAGATTTCTCCCACAACCACTATCGGTTTCCCCACTCCCGATTCATTGGATAAACCTGCTAGCCTAAGGTTACGCTCTGAACATGATTTTATTGTGAGGTCATTATTGTTGGCAATAATGTTTCCTCCATCGGAAACGGACATAATGTATTTCTAGGGGAATGATGTGGTTTTCCAGATAAAATATGAACATTATGGAGAAAAAGGTCCCCAAATTCTTGATGGTTGATTATCATGTTTATCTAACTCTCATCAGTTAATTTTCAAATTGTAAAATGCACTCGATAAACCTCGCGTCTTTATACAGAAAATGAACTAACTGGACATAATCATCATACCCAACCATCACACGTCGGGGACCCCTATTTCTTCTTTCTCTCATCATATGTATCCGACACTTCATATACATAAGTAAGAAAAAAATGTTTTACGAAATTGTAACAATAAATAAATACTTCTGAATTATTAAACTAATAATAATTGATTGAGTTCGCTGTTCTTGTGTTACAGCAAAGGGTAAATCAAATATTTGCACAGTGGATACTAATATTTATTAAATATATACTTGGGTGAACGTTCAGCACCATTGCCGAAAGTGAGGCATTACCAAGGAATGAAGGCGCTGGGAGGCAAAAAGAATGTCAGGAAGTACAGAGAACTTGCAATGGGGAGGGGTTAGCAGAACAATGGGGAGGGGTAAGCAGAATAATGGGGAGGGGTTAGCAGAATAATGGGGAGGGGTTAGCAGAACAATGGGGAGGGGTTAGCAGAACAATGGGGAGGGGTAAGCCGAATAATGGGGAGGGGTTAGCAGAACAATAGGGAGGGATTAGCAGAACAATGGGGAGGGGTTAGCAGAATAATGGGAAGGAGTTAGCAGAACAATGGGGAGGGGGTAGCAGAATAATGGGGAGGAGTTATCAGAACAATGGGGAGGGGTTGGCAGAACATTTTTTGTTTCTTCAATAGCCCCATTTTAGATAGAAGGAAACCTCCGATTCTGCAGGGAGTCCCCACAGTAGTCGCCTTTAACGCCATGTAGTAAGATACTTCAGGGGCAAAGCTCTTCCGATATAACAGGTGATATTGATAACGCTATCATTGGGGAAGCCAATACTTACAGAAAAATGTATACATTTATCATGCCCGGTTAAAACATACAATAGTAGTGCTTGTCAATTAAAGAATTCAAGTCTGCTTAAAACGGTGAAAGACTGACATTGCCTTTTGTATAGGAGAACATCAACGTACGGACTCATGCTGTCGTTCCCACGACCTCTGTGAACCCAAGGTCCGGGCTCTACAGAAAAGGTACTATTACAACAACCAGGGTATCATCCCAATCAGCCACTGCAGCTGTGACGTCGACTTCTACAACTGCCTCAAGGGAGTTAACTCTCCCGTGTCCAACAAAATCGGCAGGATTTTCTTCAACATAGTAAAGATCAAATGCTTCGATTTTGCTGTCAGTGATGTTTGCACGTTGGAGTTGATGGGTGTATGCCTCACGCGCGGACAGAAGTGTGCCGCCGTACTGAAGGGTAGTCCCTATTACTGAACATATCTTCTATTTTAAATCGGATAGAACCAACACTCTATAGTTAATTGTGTAGCAGCTTGACTTTTGGACGAGCCCTCTGCAATAACACTGCTTGTGCTGTTTGGATGCCGAATCACAACAAAAAAAAAATGAAAAAAATGAAAAAATGCGGAAGCAAGATCATTTCGATGCAGGTCCGATCTCCCGTATAAATATTTAACATTTCTGTGACGCATGCTATCAAATTATCTATAGCTTGTTTTGCTGGCGGAGAAATCTTCAATGTATACAAATAACATAATATTTTAACAGACATATCATCTAATTAAATATATCTATAATATGAATGGTGCATGTCTTCGCTGTCCCCGAAAAGCTGCATAATCTATTAAGATACATACAGTACTGTGGATGGAAGTCATGCTTATTTTTTCGGTTTTTTCTTTTCTCTTTTTCAATTTGCGTCATGCTCCAAAGGCATTATTTTAATGATTGAAAGAATGAATTTGGATGATTCACACATACGTTACGAGAAAAGGCTCACAATATATAATGGTTTGCAGGTTTTTTTGTACAGAAAATCTTCTTTGTATTCAAATTGCAAAATTATTTTTTTCAAGACATCTAAACATATTAAGTAACACTAAAGTATTAATAATGTTTGTCCGCTCTGTCTTTGTTATTCGTTTAGACTACTATAGGTTGAAAGAAATTATTTTCAGCAGAACTATAAGGCACATCTGTCTTGGCTAACGGTCGTTTCTTCATAATAGGTGAAGCCTGAGGAAACTTATAAAGTTAATCATGTCTTTTATCAACTTTTTCTTGCTCCTTTAATTAGACATTGTTTTAATGGCCCAAACAATAAATAAAATTAGATGTTTCACGCATACAAATTTCTAGTTAAGACCTAACTTAAACATTAAACAGATGTGTATAACTTTGTATAATGTGGAAAACATCATTTTCTCGGTCCAAGACATATCTACCTTTACAGGTCGATTGACAAGTGACAATGGTCAAAGGTGCGTTTTTTTTTCTAATTTCTCTGTGCCAGTCCCCTCAAAATGTATAACAGTAAAAATATAATAAAAACTGTCATGCATTCAAAGAAATAAAACACATTTTGCAAAAATATATAGTATTTATTGTTTTAAAAAAGGTAATAAATTATTCAGAGATCAATATCGGAACAACAAATTAACATATATTCAAATAATTGCACAAATATTTTATAATCATAGGTTCAATTTGATTGTTGAAAGGTTAATTTAGACAAGGTCAATTTAAGATTAGGTTCAATTCAATTTAAAGATATCTCAATTTATCTGAAGATATGTTCAATCCAGTTGAACACATGTTTAATTTAAACGTACCTTATTTACTTAATCAGCGACAGGTACAATATTTGTAAAGTCGTCTATGACAAGAACCAGATAAAGCAACAGGTTCGAGTTGGTACTTGTTCAATAATAATGTATCAAATTCGAATATGTGAAACTACTAACAAAATGTTCTACTTACAACATAGAATGTTAACACCCCAAAAGTTTAAATATATTTATTGTTTAATGCAAACTCTTGCTATAGTTTTTTTCTGATTTTCTGACGGCATGAAAAGGCTATCTTGTAATTTACTATTTATCTTTAATCATTTAAAGACCAGTGCAGTTATTTGAATATATGGTACATTTGCGTTCCATAGTACAAAAAAATGCAGTATTCGTTAAAAATCATTAAATGAACAAGAGACGGACTTGGGCTCACATCCCGGATACACTTTCATGTTCGGATTGTCCAGATCTCCGACGTTTCTGTGATCAGCTGAAGGAACATTGGGGGTTTCAGAAGGAGGTCCAACGTCCTTCACACATGCGCAGCGCGGTTTTGTTGTGCCAGGTCTGTAGTACTCTCTAGGCAGCCCTGTCCAGTCTCTCTGTATACCGCCACTAGAATTTAAACAATTTAGCACATGTATCGTAATGATATTCTTACATAGTAAGGGAATATACGTGTGAATACTAGACTAGAGCTAAGTAATTTTGAGGAAACGTTCAGCTTTAGGACCAGCCACATCGAATTAAGTTGATTCATATCTGTAACGCTAGATTGAAATCATATAAATATCATATATGTGTATACGTTAATGATATTCTGGATGTTACCTAAGATTTGAACACCAGAGTCGTCTCCCCTTCCCTTGCGCAGACTCCGAGTTGCATGGCGGGAAACGTCTATAATCTGCCGCTGTTAAGACCTTTTCCTTTTCGGCGGTGGCTAGTTGTTTCTCGTACTCGCGATACGCTTCCGTTGCTGTGCCCTCTGCGTTGTAAAAGTTACCCACAACTTTACCTGGAAATTGCCAATGAGAAGCGTTATATTGTAATTAAAGTAAACTTAAAAACAGTTTATCCGTCACCGAAGCAGGCATCCCAGGTTTCCGATATTTGCAGAACAATGTTTCTCCGATAGATCATTTACAGGTTTGTAATCCATATAACTTTGCGTTAAATATTAACCGTTTAGAAATACTGTACGTTTGATCCTTACGATTAATCTTTCTTATACAACTTTACCTGAAATCTTACCTACGTATATACATGTATTTCCTATTGAACCGTTTAACGTTAACATTGCCGACATAGGTGTAATCTTTCTTGTAGAATTTTCGCTTTAACCTTACCGACGTAGGTGTATTCTTTCTTGTAGAATTTTCACGTTGACCTTACCGACGTAGGTGTAATCTTTTTTGTAGAATGTTCACTTTAACCTTACCGACGTAGGGGTAATCTTTCTTGTAGAAATTTCACGTTGACCTTACCGACGGAGGTGTAATCTTTTTTGTAGAATGTTCACTTTAACCTTACCGACGTAGGTGTAATCGTTCTTGTAGAATTTTCACTTTAACCTTACCGATGTAGGTGTAATCTTTCTTGTAGAATTTTCGCTTTAACCTTACCGACGTAGGTGTATTCTTTCTTGTAGAATTTTCACGTTAGCCTTACCGACATAGGTGTAATCTATCTTGTAGAATGTTCACGTTAACATTACCGACGTAGGTGTAATCTTTTTTGTAGAATGTTCACTTTAACCTTACCGACGTAGGTGTAATCTATCTTGTAGAATGTTCACGTTAACATTACCGACGTAGGTGTAATCTTTCTTGTAGAACTTTCACTTTAACCTTGCCGACATAGGTGTAACCTTTCTTGTAGAATTTTCACTTTACCCTTACCGACGTAGGTGTAATCTTTCTTGTAGAACTTTCACTTTAACCTTACCGACGTAGGTGTATTCTTTCTTGTAGAATTTTCACGTTACCCTTACCGACATAGGTGTAATCTTTCTTGTAGAACTTTCACTTTAACCTTGCCGACATAGGTGTAATCTTTCTTTTAGAATTTTCACGTTAATCTTACCGACATAGATGTAATCTTTCTTGTAGAACTTTCACGTTAACCTTACCGACATAGGTGTAATCTATCTTGTAGAAGGTTCACGTTAACCTTGCCGACATAGGTGTAATCTTTCTTGTAGAATTTTCACGTTAACCTTACCGACATAGGTGTAATCTATCGTGTAGAATGTTTACGTTAACCTTGCCGACATAGGTGTAATCTTTCTTGTAGAATTTTCACTTTAACCTTACCGACGTAGGTGTAATCTTTCTTGTAGAATTTTCACGTTAACCTTACCGACGTAGGTGTAATCTTTCTTGTAGAATTTTCACGTTAACCTTACCGACGTAGGTGTAATCTTTCTTGTAGAATTTTCACGTTAACCTTACCGACGTAGGTGTAATCTTTCTTGTAGAATTTTCACGTTAACCTTACCGACGTAGGTGTAATCTTTCTTGTAGAATTTTCACGTTAACCTTACCGACATAGGTGTAATCTTTCTTGTAGAATTTTCACTTTAACCTTACCGACGTAGGTGTAATCTTTCTTGTAGAATTTTCACGTTAACCTTACCGACGTAGGTGTAATCTTTCTTGTAGAATTTTCACTTTAACCTTACCGACGTAGGTGTAATCTTTCTTGTAGAATTTTCACGTTAACCTTACCGACGTAGGTGTAATCTTTCTTGTAGAATTTTCACTTTAACCTTACCGACGTAGGTGTAATCTTTCTTGTAGAATTTTCACGTTAACCTTACCGACGTAGGTGTAATCTTTCTTGTAGAATTTTCACGTTAACCTTACCGACGTAGGTGTAATCTTTCTTGTAGAATTTTCACGTTAACCTTACCGACGTAGGTGTAATCTTTCTTGTAGAATTTTCACGTTAACCTTACCGACGTAGGTGTAATCTTTCTTGTAGAATTTTCACGTTAACCTTACCGACGTAGGTGTAATCTTTCTTGTAGAATTTTCACGTTAACCTTACCGACGTAGGTGTAATCTTTCTTGTAGAATTTTCACGTTAACCTTACCGACGTAGGTGTAATCTTTCTTGTAGAATTTTCACGTTAACCTTACCGACGTAGGTGTAATCTTTCTTGTAGAATTTTCACGTTAACCTTACCGACGTAGGTGTAATCTTTCTTGTAGAATTTTCACGTTAACCTTACCGACGTAGGTGTAATCTTTCTTGTAGAATTTTCACGTTAACCTTACCGACGTAGGTGTAATCTTTCTTGTAGAATTTTCACGTTAACCTTACCGACGTAGGTGTAATCTTTCTTGTAGAATTTTCACGTTAACCTTACCGACGTAGGTGTAATCTTTCTTGTAGAATTTTCACGTTAACCTTACCGACGTAGGTGTAATCTTTCTTGTAGAATTTTCACGTTAACCTTACCGACGTAGGTGTAATCTTTCTTGTAGAATTTTCACGTTAACCTTACCGACGTAGGTGTAATCTTTCTTGTAGAATTTTCACGTTAACCTTACCGACGTAGGTGTAATCTTTCTTGTAGAATTTTCACGTTAACCTTACCGACGTAGGTGTAATCTTTCTTGTAGAATTTTCACGTTAACCTTACCGACGTAGGTGTAATCTTTCTTGTAGAATTTTCACGTTAACCTTACCGACGTAGGTGTAATCTTTCTTGTAGAATTTTCACGTTAACCTTACCGACGTAGGTGTAATCTTTCTTGTAGAATTTTCACGTTAACCTTACCGACGTAGGTGTAATCTTTCTTGTAGAATTTTCACGTTAACCTTACCGACGTAGGTGTAATCTTTCTTGTAGAATTTTCACGTTAACCTTACCGACGTAGGTGTAATCTTTCTTGTAGAATTTTCACGTTAACCTTACCGACGTAGGTGTAATCTTTCTTGTAGAATTTTCACGTTAACCTTACCGACGTAGGTGTAATCTTTCTTGTAGAATTTTCACGTTAACCTTACCGACGTAGGTGTAATCTTTCTTGTAGAATTTTCACGTTAACCTTACCGACGTAGGTGTAATCTTTCTTGTAGAATTTTCACGTTAACCTTACCGACGTAGGTGTAATCTTTCTTGTAGAATTTTCACGTTAACCTTACCGACGTAGGTGTAATCTTTCTTGTAGAATTTTCACGTTAACCTTACCGACGTAGGTGTAATCTTTCTTGTAGAATTTTCACTTTAACCTTACCGACGTAGGTGTAATCTTTCTTGTAGAATTTTCACGTTAACCTTACCGACGTAGGTGTAATCTTTCTTGTAGAATTTTCACTTTAACCTTACCGACGTAGGTGTAATCTTTCTTGTAGAATTTTCACGTTAACCTTACCGACGTAGGTGTAATCTTTCTTGTAGAATTTTCACTTTAACCTTACCGACGTAGGTGTAATCTTTCTTGTAGAATTTTCACGTTAACCTTACCGACGTAGGTGTAATCTTTCTTGTAGAATTTTCACTTTAACCTTACCGACGTAGGTGTAATCTTTCTTGTAGAATTTTCACGTTAACCTTACCGACGTAGGTGTAATCTTTCTTGTAGAATTTTCACTTTAACCTTACCGACGTAGGTGTAATCTTTCTTGTAGAATTTTCACGTTAACCTTACCGACGTAGGTGTAATCTTTCTTGTAGAATTTTCACTTTAACCTTACCGACGTAGGTGTAATCTTTCTTGTAGAATTTTCACGTTAACCTTACCGACGTAGGTGTAATCTTTCTTGTAGAATTTTCACTTTAACCTTACCGACGTAGGTGTAATCTTTCTTGTAGAATTTTCACGTTAACCTTACCGACGTAGGTGTAATCTTTCTTGTAGAATTTTCACTTTAACCTTACCGACGTAGGTGTAATCTTTCTTGTAGAATTTTCACGTTAACCTTACCGACGTAGGTGTAATCTTTCTTGTAGAATTTTCACTTTAACCTTACCGACATAGGTGTAATCTTTCTTGTAGAATTTTCACGTTAACCTTACCGACGTAGGTGTAATCTTTCTTGTAGAATTTTCACGTTAACCTTACCGACGTAGGTGTAATCTTTCTTGTAGAATGTTCACGTTAACATTACCGACGTAGGTGTAATTTTTCTTGTAGAATTTTCACGTTAACCTTACCGATGTAGGTGTAATCTTTCTTGTAGAATTTTCACGTTAACCTT
>NW_018408154.1:2192838-2195170 GCF_002113885.1 Mizuhopecten yessoensis
TTAGGTGTAATCTTTCTTGTAGAATGTTCACGTTAACATTACTGACATAGGTGTAATCTTTCATGTAGAAATTTCACGTTAACTATACCGACGTAGGTGTAATCTTTCTTGTAGAACTATCACGTTAACCTTACCGACATAGGTGTAATCTTTCTTGTAGAATGTTCACGTTAACATTACCGACGTAGGTGTAATTTTTCTTGTAGAATTTTCACGTTAACCTTACCGACTTAGGTGTAATCTTTCTTGTAGAATGTTCACGTTAACCTTACGGAAGTGTGTTCTTGTATAATTATTTTCACGTTAACCTTACCGACGTAGGTGTAATCTTTCTTGTAGAGTTTTCACGTTAACCTTACCGACGTAGGTGTAATCTTTCTTGTAGAGTTTTCACGTTAACCTTACCGACGTAGGTGTAATCTTGCTTGTAGAATTTTCACTTTAACCTTACCGATGTAGGTGTAATCTTTCTTGTAGAACTTTCACTTTAACCTTGCCGACATAGGTGTAATTTTTCTTTTAGAATTTTCACGTTAATCTTACCGACATAGATGTAATCTTTCTTGTAGAACTTTCACGTTAACTATACCGACGTTGGTATAATCTTTCTTGTAGAATTTTCACGTTAACATTGCCGATATAGGTGTAATCTTTCTTGTAGAATTTTCACTTTAACCTTACCGACGTAGGTGTAATCTTTCTTGTAGAGTTTTCACGTTAACCTTACCGACGTAGGTGTAATCTTGCTTGTAGAATTTTCACTTTAACCTTACCGATGTAGGTGTAATCTTTCTTGTAGAACTTTCACTTTAACCTTGCCGACATAGGTGTAATTTTTCTTTTAGAATTTTCACGTTAATCTTACCGACATAGATGTAATCTTTCTTGTAGAACTTTCACGTTAACTATAACGACGTAGGTGTAATCTTTCTTGTAGAACTATCACGTTAACCTTACCGACATAGGTGTAATCTTTCTTGTAGAATGTTCACGTTAACCTTACCGACATAGGTGTAATCTTTCTTGTAGAACTTTCACGTTAACTATACCGACGTAGGAGTAATCTTTCTTGTAGAACTTTCACTTTAACCTTGCCGACATAGGTGTAATTTTTCTTTTAGAATTTTCACGTTAATCTTACCGACATAGATGTAATCTTTCTTGTAGAACTTTCACGTTAACTATACCGACGTTGGTACAATCTTTCTTGTAGAATTTTCACGTTAACCTTACCGACTTAGGTGTAATCTTTCTTGTAGAATGGTCACGTTAACATTACTGACATAGGTGTAATCTTTCATGTAGAAATTTCACGTTAACTATACCGACGTAGGTGTAATCTTTCTTGTAGAACTATCACGTTAACCTTACCGACATAGGTGTAATCTTTCTTGTAGAACTTTCACTTTAACCTTGTCGACATAGGTGTAATCTTTCTTTTAGAATTTTCACGTTAATATTACCGACGTAGGTGTAATCTTTCTTGTAGAACTTTCACTTTAACCTTGTCGACATAGGTGTAATCTTTCTTTTAGAATTTTCACGTTAATATTACCGACGTAGGTGTAATCTTTCTTGTAGAATTTTCACGTTAACATTACCGACATAGATGTAATCTTTCTTGTAAAACTTGATCCAGTCGTCCAGGCCCCGGATGTCTGTAAGGGATAGTCCCGTAATATCGTCTATTAACCCGGCTTCTGTAAAGTCCCCGGACACATAGGCTCGCGTCCCGTCCCGCCCTAAAATACCAAAATTTGAATAAATGCATGGTTATCCATCAAACTATAAACAAACGCTCAAGATATAATAAAGTCTTCTTTTCAAGTAGAAAGGAAGACTCCCTCTATTTTCTATTTTTTAGAAGTTAACGCAGACATGTTTTTGCACATACATAGACTGTCATGTTGTAACGTTAGATATTTGTTAGCGTATACAGAAGATCGTATTGACAGATTATTGCTATATATAGCATATTTGTAGATTGGTATTCTTGTGTTAACTATGAAGCAGACAAAGTAGACAGACATTTGCAAAAGAATATCTTATAGACAAGTATTTGCAGCATAGACAATCTTCAGCTATTTGTTATATTGAAGCAATTGCATGTACAGGTAATACTTCATGTGAATTGATTTTCTTCCACTTCGTAAGGAATCGAGTGTAAGTCAATTAACAATAACTGCCCACACAAAAGTATTCTTTCATGTGTTCCAATGTGTAGATTTGCCTTTACATGTATTACACAATGAGTCTGTCTACATTACATAGGGTGTAAGTCCGTATAACACAGGGAGTCAGTCTGTATTACACAGGGAGTCAATCTGTATTA
>NW_018408154.1:2199945-2200183 GCF_002113885.1 Mizuhopecten yessoensis
CGTATGTATAACATAGGGAGACAGTCTGTATTACACAGGGAGTCAATCTGTATTATAACGGAGACAGTCTATATTACACAGGGAGTCAGCGTCTATCACATAGGGATTCAGTCTGTATTACACAGGGAGTCAGTCTGTATTACACAGGGAGTCAGCCTGTATTACATAGGGAGTCAGTCTCTATTACATAGGAAGTCAGTCTGTATAAATCGGGGAGACAGTCTGTATTACACAGTGA
>NW_018408154.1:2204341-2207742 GCF_002113885.1 Mizuhopecten yessoensis
CACACAGGGAGTCAGTATGTATTACACAGGGAGACAGTCTGTATTACGCAAGGAGTCAGTCTGTATTACACAAAGAGTCAGTCTGTATTACACAGGGAGTCAGTATGTATAACATAGGGAGACAGTCTGTATTACACAGGGAGTCAGTCTGTATTACAAGGGAGACAGTATGTATTACATAGGGAGACAGACTGTATTACACAGAGAGTCTGTCTGTATTACAAGGGAGACAGTCTGTATTACATAGGGAGTCAGTCTGTACTACATATTTAGTCAGTCTGTACTACACAGGACATCAGTCTGTATCAAAATGGGAGTGACACCGTTATACAAAGGAAATTCGTTCGATTATACAGAGCCAAAATACATTACATAGATCTCTCCTTGGACAAAACGAAAAAGACTTCATCTTCAAGTATGTGACTGGGGTTAGTTTAGCATATCAACATGTAAATCCAACCGGTAGTGTCTACTTCCTATTCAGCTTCTATACGCATTGTACCGGAAGCCATGACGATACAACAACTGATTTAGGACAAAGATAAATCCGTTAATTCGGTTCTGATGACGAACAGTTGCTGGTTAGTAATCAATACATATAACATGCTAACTCATCATTTGAGAACCATGGTCAATATATATTTATTATATCCGGATTTAATTTGAATTAGACCAAGTTTGGAAACATAAGAATCTGGCTCTCGATATTTTTATTATTATACTGATGTATATTTTTATTATTATAATAATGTATACAACATTTACATAGCGCCGTTTATAATTTGTAAAATTCCAGCTATTGGCTGCCAAGATTGTATAAGAACAAAAAGAATATACTTCTTTATGATAGCACATCTCATCATATAAATAATAAAATATTATTAGCCGGGAGATGATAGTTACCATTCACATATCTTATTAATTTGCACATTTAAGTTCACATGTACATGTACCATACAAATATATAAATATCCCACCATCCGCTGTTCTGGTACATATAACATAACTATGTTTTAACATCGCAGATATTACCCCAGTTTTATACATGCTTAACATCCTCTATGTATGCGATCAAACTTGTCCATTGTGTTACTTTATGTTGAATTGTACAGGAAAAGATTTCTTGCGCGAGTTAAATGTCACATTAACAGCTTAATTTATTGATCATATTTGCTATTGTAAGATATTAAAAATGAAATTCACGGAAAGATTTTTTTATGGAATTAAGCGTGGCTCTATAATGAGAACTTAAAACATACTGATATATTACACTCGTTGACTCTCATTGACACATACACGCTAATTCCATAAATAATTCTACATTTTTACTGTCATGAGATATATCTTCTTTTACATTGTAATTTAAATTTCTGACATAATTGTCTTTATCATGCGTTTTTATTACAGTACAAACTTATGTACAGTAAATATGTTTAGTAACTTAAACGTATTCGATGCCATTTTTTAACAAGGAATTAATTAGCTATGTATATGATGATATTGAATCGGATTGAATCAGTGATGAGACAATACATGTACAGTTGTACCTGAAAAGAATTCGTATCCTCCCCCCGGGCCGTAGTGTTTCCGGCCCTTAGTGACGTCAAACACCTGGCCCAATACTGCTAGGTAGACGGCACTGTCCCCCTCCCCACGGTATTTCCACAACTCGTCCTTGGTGAAAATTCGGCCTGATGTTGACTTCACGTCTGCTGTGTGGTCAGAGATATCGATGTAGCGTTCCATGAAAGATTTCACATTGTCTGGTACATGTCGCATCAGCATGCGAGTGTATGGAGTCAGGTACCCGTACGCGTACAGCACACTGACCACGCCCACCACTGTGGTGACAAACATTGTCCCCCTCAGCATGTTTACGACACAAGTACTGCGTGCCAATGCGTCCTTTAGTGATCACGTTATTCCTTATGTTATCCCAGTAAACCGTGTGTGTCAGCCGATCAATGTGTATACGACTAGGTCACAGCAGTGTATTTTCCCAAACGTGTATTCGAATGTTGGTAACTCATGGGCGCTGCCATTGAATGCGAAAACGAGGCAACACGGATGTAAAATGTAAATGGGGTCCTCGACGGGATATGTTTCCCCCTCGAGTTGTGTGTAGTTATTTTTCTACAATTATATCTAACAGTCAAGTTAGATTTCATCAGCATGCTGTACGGAGAAAATAAATCACTACGGGCATATATAAAAGCAGCATACATAAATTATACAGAAAATCACAGCACTTCGACATACACGAAAGTACTATATTTGGACATAAACATAAAAACACTAAAGACATAATTAAGCATAACAAAAATATAGGATTAAGTAAAATTGAAAAACAGAAACGGAACACTAGAAATATCATCAACTGCACGCAATACAAACAGAAATCGAACTTATCACAATATAGAGAAAAACATTAAGAGATTTAAATTACATGCTGCATAGGATGAGAACACAGACATATATTAGAAAATAAAAATTATCAAGTTTCTCAGATAACAATAGCATTTATTGTAATGCAACATTTCAAAATGCACTAAAACATGCAAAAAAAAAAAAAAAAATACAATGTAAAACATACAGCAGATAACATTCTACTGCAAGCAAATTGTCTCGCCATTTTCCCTTTTCATTGTATATAAATGATTGTGAAAAAGACTTAACTTTATAGAAAAATGTCGGTCTGTTGAAATAGAACAACTCAACTTGTTCTTAATTATGTACGCTGATGACATGGTCATTGTAGAAGAACATCCGCAAGGTCGACAAATGATGCTAGACTCTCTATCAAATTATATAGCCGTGAGTGAGATGTATAACTCTATATCAAATTATATACCCGTGAGTGAGATGTCTAGCTCTCTATCAAATTATATAGCCGTGAGTGAGATGTGTAACTCTATATCAAACTTTATACCCGTGAGTGAGGTGTATAACTCTCTATTAAATTATATACCCGTGTGTGAGATGTATAACTCTGTATCAAATTATATACCCATGAGTGAGATGTATAACGCTATATCAAATTATAAACCCGTGAGTGAGATGTCTAGCTCTCTATCAAATTATATAGCCGTGAGTGAGATGTCTAGCTCTCTATCAAAGTATATATCTGTGAGTGAGATGTCTAGCTCTCTATCAAAGTATATATCTGTGAGTGAGATGTCTAGCTCTCTATCAAATTATATAGCCGTGAGTGAGATGTCTAGCTCTCTATCAAATTATATACCCATGAGTGAGATGTATAACTCTGTATCAAATTATATACCGTGAGTGAGATGTGTAACTCTCTATCAAAGTATATATCTGTGAGTGAGATGTCTAACTCTATATCAAATTATATACCCGTGAGTGAGATGTCTAGCTCTCTATCAAATTATATACCCGTG
>NW_018408154.1:2209318-2236851 GCF_002113885.1 Mizuhopecten yessoensis
TATAACTCTATATCAAACTTTATACCCTTGAGTGAGATGTATAACTCTATATCAAATTATATACCCGGGAGTGAGATGTATAACTCTCTATCAAACTATATACCCGTGAGTGAGATGAATAACTCTCTATCAAATTATATTCCTGTGAGTGAGATGTATAACCCTCTATCAAATTATATGCCCGTGAGTGAGATTCATAACTCTCTATCAAGTTATATACCCGTGAGTGAGATGAATAACTCTCTATCAAATTATATAACCGTGAGTGAGATGTATAACTTTCTATCAAATTATATACCCGTGCGTGAGATGTATAACTCTCTATTAAATTATATACCCGTAAGTGAGATGTATAACTCTATATCTAACTTTATACCCGTGAGTGAGATTATAACTCGATATCAAACTTTATACCCTTGAGTGAGATGTATATCTCTATATCAAATTATATACCCGTGAGTGCGATGTATAACTCTCTATCAAACTTTATACCCGTGAGTGAGATTATAACTTTATATCAAACTTTATACCCTTGAGTGAGATGTATAAATCTATATCAAATTATATACCCGTGAGTGCGATGTATAACTCTCTATCAAATTACATACCCGTGAGTGAGATGTATAGCTCTCTCTATCAAATTATATACCCTCTATATCAAACTTTATACCCGTGAGTGAGATTATAACTTTATATCAAACTTTATACCCTTGAGTGAGATGTATAAATCTATATCAAATTATATACCCGGGAGTGAGATGTATAACTCTCTATCGAATTATATACCCGTGAGTGAGATGTAGAACTCTCTATCAAATTATATACACGTGAGTGAGATTCATAACTCTCTATAAAATCATATACCCGTGAATGAGATGTATAACTCTATATCTAACTTTATACCCGTGAGTGAGATTATAACTTTATATCAAACTTTATACCCTTGAGTGAGATGTATAAATCTATATCAAATTATATACCCGTGAATGAGATGTATAACTCTATATCATATTATATACCCGGGAGTGAGATGTATAACTCTCTCTATGAAATTATATACCCGTGAGTGAGGTGTATAACTCTCTATCAAATTACATACCTGTGAGTGAGATGTATAACTCTATCAAATTATATACCCGTGAGTTAGATGTATAACTCTATATCAAACCTTATACCCGTGAGTGAGATGTATAACTCTCTCTATCAAATTATATACCCGTGCGTGAGATGTATAACTCTCTATCAAATTATATACCTGTGAGTGAGATGTATAACTCTCTATCAAATTATATACCCGTGAGTGAGATGTATAACTCTCTCTATCAAATTATATACCCGTGAGTGAGATGAATAACTCTCTATCAAATTATATACCCGTGAGTGAGATGAATAACTCTATATCAAATTATATACCCGTGAGTGAGATTTATAACTCTCTATCAAATTATATACCCGTGAGTGAGATGAATAACTCTCTATCAAATTATATACCCGTGAGTGAGATGAATAACTCTCTATCAAATTATATACCCGTGAGTGAGATTCATAACTCTCTATCAAATTATATAACCGTGAGTGAGATTTATAACTCTATATCAAATTATATACCCGTGAGTGAGATTCATAACTCTCTATCAAATTATATACCCGTGAGTGAGATTCATAACATAGGACACAGATAAGACAAAATTTACTCGCCCGTGAAAAAAAAAGATATTCTTCCTACTTTACATAAATCTTCACTATGCTTTGTGAAGATGAAACAGGAAACACATCTATTATTTATTTTGATCTTAATTATATTGTTTATAAGTCGAAAACAATTCAGACTCTTTAGCATTTCTAAAGTGATTACAATGTTACTTGCAGTTTATTGTGTGTGATGTAGCGTGTATATACCTGTAGGATAGCGGCATTTCCTTTACTCCAATCCACTGGTTTACCTGGCCAACTTATAAGAGTTGTTGCTTAGGTCAATAATTGGGACTAACTAATCGTTTGGACTTCGAACTTTGTACCCTGACCGTATTTCGTCATCACCACTACTTTAAGGCACCTGGAAATGCCAAGGAAGCAATTTCTAGTAAAATACTCGACTTTGATCCGATGAATCAAACATAAAAATACAATTTCTATTGGGTATATAAATAACAAAAACGCTACCTCACATCAGTCGTAGCCGGACAGATAACGATCTAGATCACTACTAGTCTAGGAACATAGGAATGGCGGGGTTTGCAGTCATCAGTATACGAATTGTCTTGATTTTTGCCGTATGTTGCCATGCCGAGGACCGAGAAAGAGCCACGTTCAAGGCGGCGGTGTATGAGCATGCCGTCATTCTTTCTGACGTCCGGCACGAGAATGCATCCGTTTCCAGGGCGACGGCTCTTCGACACATGATGAGGAACCTGGACATATACCGAAATCAGGCGGAAATAGCCGCACGCCAGGTAAGAGTTTAACACAGCAACTTAGTAATGTGTTTCTCGTCTATAACTGTATTTCCCTTCATGTTCAGGTTATATTTTTACTGTAAATTATTCCTATTAGACAGAATACGAAATATATGACAAATGTGTATTACTAGTAGATCCGTTCCAATTCAAGAAAAATGAAATAATACACTAAAATTGACCCCGTAACGTTAACATTGTGTATAATATTCACATTTCCTTTATACTCTCCTAGCTTAGATAAAATCCAACTGCTTTGCAATCGGAAACTGTTCAGGTCTTTCTGTCAAAGAACTTGAGTAATCGGGACCAATCAAATTACAATGATGACGGTGATTTTCGAATGGTTTCCGATTCACTTTAGCCGTCTGACGGTACTGAAAATCATGGAAATTACAATCAACTGGTAAAACACACTGGTAACCATAGAAATAACGATCAATTGGTAAAACAGTTTGTTTTAAAAGAACTTTGAATCGCATAATATCACAAAGAACGTGAATATAATATTTTGTTTGCTGTTTGATCGTAAGTATAAGGGTTGAAACGTATTTTTTTTATTAAACATTACTAATGGTTTGAACTTATTTGCGACATTTGCCAAGATGCGCTCTACATGTGTCACGCATCATTGACTAGGTTTGAATGGATCTGTGTTACATAACATCGTAAATATTACAAGATGCATTTTATTCCTAAGGCTTTTTATGATACATTTTGTTTACTTGGGCTTATTGACGAAAATGACAATACTTTTTGCATGACACAGATGACCTCACCACATCTCAAACTGATACATGGCCAGGCCGTATGGTGTACAGGTGTAGTTTGTTAACTTTGTTACATTAAACGTTATTGCATCCATTTTAAAGATTATATTGGTTATTGAATAAAAAAAATGATAACAACATGTTACTTGCAATATTCTACAAATTGTGTTTTGAAAATTGAATAACTCTACTTTTCTTATGCTTGTACCTCAGATTGAAATTTCACATTTCCCCGCGAAAATATGCCGTTTTCTATACTGCGTTTCCCCCCATGAAAGAATAAAGTAAAACAGTTGAATTGTCATCGTACTTGCAACGATAAGTTAAAGGCAATAGAAAAAAATAAAGACATGGAATGAAATGTATTTTTTTTTCTTCAAATTTTAAGAGGTCATAGCAACATTGGGTTTCTGGTTATATTTTACAACGAACCGTTCCATTCCTTAAATAATATGTCACGGAATCAAATACTGTAGTTATTTCAGTAAGCGGAGGAAAAGCATCAGATATCGGCCCATGGAAATGAACAATTGTGAAACCAACATGTTGTGGAGCTTTATTTAAAGTCAAACATCTGGAATCCCATCTTTGTCTATTCTCTTATCCAATAGTTGCGTTCTTCGTTAATAGGAGGGTTATCTACTGTATCTGCTATAATATTATGTATATGTTCTATTTTATCAAACACCACGTGTGAGAGATTACGCAACATGCACCAGCTTCAAACGTAAACATTTCGTTTATTCAATATTACTACCGATTTTACACAGTTTCCGGATAGGAGGTGGGAGATAAACGGTGTTGGCATTGGTATAGGAAAATAATTACCTTTGGTGCAGAATTTGGGCTCAAAAACCTGGCAAGTGTCAGTTCTGGATTCCCCTCTCCCCCATACCAATAAACAAACACGTTGTTTTTTACTTTTCTAAAAACAAAAACGAGTATAAAATTATCTATTTCGTGGTAAGTTGCGTTAAGTCAATGTGACACAAACAAGCCGGATTCGCAATGTTAAATAACATTTGACATCAAACACTATTGCTGTCTTATCACTGTGCAAGTTTTAATAATAAATATTTTGTTTTATTATCAGGGTGTGGATATCATGGTTTTTCCGGAAGATGGAATTTACGGTATGGGATTCACCAGGAAAGCATTGACCGCCTATCTTGAGTATATCCCAGACCCAAAGAACGAGTCATGGAGCGCATGCTCAGAACCGAATCGATACCCTAACACAGACGTACAGCGTTTCCTAAGTTGCCTGGCAAAAAACAACTCGATGTTCCTCGTAGCAAACTTCGGCGATAAACAACCTTGTTCTAAAGATACACATCCCAGTTGCCCTAGCGACGGTCATTTCCAGTTCAACACCGACGTAGTGTACAATACAGACGGTACCCTAATAGCCAAATACCACAAGGTAAATCTCTTCTTCGAGTACCAGTTTGACTTTCCGCCAGTCACCGAAGTTGTGACATTCAACACACCTTTCGGATTATTTGGCATCTTTACCTGTTTTGATATCATTTTCCATGACCCTGCAATTGACCTGATTAATCTTGGTGTCAAAAACATCGTATTTCCAACTGCCTGGATGGACGCACTACCTCTGTTGGGGGCCGTTCAGTTCCACTCTGCCTTCGCAAGAGGTATGGGCCTCAACTTCCTTTCCGCCAACATAAATTGGCCACTGATGCGGTTCCATGGAAGTGGTATTTACACCCCTGATGGGGTCCTGACTTACTACTACAACGACAGACAACAAATGGGGCAGCTTCTCATATCAGATGTACCTGTGATTAGATCTGAGACCCCTGGCACTCTTCCACTTACATCTGACAAAGACGCGTCATCAACGATACAATGGCAGCATATTCCAATGGTTCTTTTACCACCTCAAGACAATACAATTTACATTGGAAAGCGAGCAGCGTCCACATTCTCATCCTTTGTCTTCCACGACCTTTTCACCTTCAAACTTTTGGATGACGTTTCTGCTGGTTCGCTTAGCGTCTGTAACAACGTTCTTTGTTGTTACCTTGACTACGATCGAGATATGGTCATCGGAGACGTTTATGCATTTGGGGCGTTTGACGGACTACACACGTACCAGGGATCTTACTACATGCAGGTATGTACGCTCCTTAGGTGCCAGGGGCTAACCAAGTCATCATGCGGGAGAGCAACGACTGAGGCGAAAACACACTTTCGGAATATGAGAATATCAGGAAATTTCTCCAGCCCGTACGTGTTCCCTGAGGTCCTCACCTATCAGAACGGTTCTTTGGCCGTCCCACTCCACCACACATGGACTTACACCCCGTCTGTCCTGTCTGTGGACACGGGGTTTCTGGATCCTGTAGTGTCTGCTGGTTTGTTTGGCAGAGTCTACACCAAGATGGATACCAATGGGCACGATGAGGCCGAAGTTTCTCGTCAAAACAATTGAACGTTCATCCATACCGGCATTGCTTCTATTAAAATATCTCTGCAATAGATCGTTTATCAGTGTGTTTCTTGCAATAAAGAGTTTCAGTAAAACGATTTCTGTTTGTTTGTATCAAATCAGCAGGTTGGTTATACATGTAATGAAAACTATGGCATCAGGAAGCCTCGCTTAAATAGAAAACAAGGAACAGTTAATCTCGTTAACAATTTATTTACAGTTGCAATGCAAACAAATACTGTAACAACCTATATCAGTTTATACATAATATCATCACTCTTGAGTTGTTTATTCTATCTATATGTAATCATAGTTATCTAAACCAAAATGTACGTGTGTTGCTTAAAGCATTGCAGGCTAACCTCATTTCCAAATCAAAGTGAATGTCAAAAACGTCAAATTGATTTACAGTTGTAATGCAAACAAATACTTTAACGACCTATATCAGTTGATACATAATAGCATCACCATTGAGTTTTTAATTCTACCTATATGTAATTATAGTTAGCTAAACCAAAATTTACGATGTATTTTGAATTGTGTAATGCTTTTATTATTGCACACTTACCCTCTATTCCATATGAATGGAAATGTTACAAATATCAAATATAAGCACACCCAAATGTTATTTTTTTAGGTTACAAGAAATCCCTGATAATGCCTTCTTGTTAATATATACCGGACAAGATATGAAAGGAAGTTTTTGTGAACTGTGAATAAACCTTAACATGAAATACTACTACAGCGCGTACACATTAGGCCAAATAGGAACGCAAAAGACGATAGTGACTTTGAAGTGCCCTAACCAAGCACTATATCTACGCTGTTATAATATGGGGTGTTCTAATTAGACTGTTAATCTCTGTGTTCTGTACAATGTATATAAAATTGGCTTATTAGTTCAGCCTACCCTACATTGTATCTACCTATCTGAATATATTACATCTTCTATTTATACGTAGTATATGGTTGAAATGTATGTCTTTTCTATATGGAAAGGACTTGTATAGGCAATGCCTGTGCCCAATCCTATTGTTAATTGAAACAATAAAAATAATTTTGAAATGAAAAGACAACAGTTTTAACTGAGGAGAGATAAAATCAAAAGTAATGCCGTATTAATCCATTTGGATGAAACCCAGAGCCGAAACCATCTACCTTGAAAGGATATGGTTCTCTTGCACCACATAGGGTAACCCTGTTCCTGTAATGGTGTTTCCTGTTAGATTCGGGGAATTTCCAATCGCAAACTTTCTAAGACATGATTATAATGTCTTTTAATCCAAAATGATCACTTTGTAATGCATTACGTGTTTGTTGGTGATATGTTAAAGGTTTGTTGGTGATATGTTAAAGGTTTATTGGTGATATGTTAAAGGTTTGTTGGTGATAGGTTAAAGGTTTGTTGGTGATAGGTTAAAGGTTTGTTGGTAATATAGATAAAGCCAAAAGAAGACAGTGAAGATGTCAAAACTGTGATAAAAAACCCAGTATCAGCTCGTATGATTCAAATTAACAAAGGACTTTTTCTTTACAATTGTTTATAGATATTTCATTAATGACAAAACCACTAAATTTGACGGTGTGACATATGACATATACGTGTGACGTAAATATACACTGAGCCCGTGGTTTATTCAGGTTCATATTTTTTCTTTCTGTTTTGATCTGCCGTCAATTTCTGTCGTTGTTCTTACGTATCAACTTTTACTCCCGATTAAAGTGTTTCTTTTGTGATAAGGTTTTCCTATAGAAGCTTTTACCATCATTGAAACAAAAAATAAATAATTTGATTAATAAACTCGATACTATTTATACACTTTTAGAATGAGAATAAGATATCGCATGAAAATTGATTATGTATTACCATAAGTTGTTTTGCCGTTCACAACTTTACAAGGATAGTCGATTACCTATTTCAAACGATACGTGTGTAAAGATGGTCTGTACACACCTACACTGTAAGGACGAGATATCTCTGTTTGAGAGGACTTGACCTAATGAAGCGCTGTTGGGACACAGGTGTGTAGGTATATCAGCTGGCTTACGTGGTCACAAATTATCTTACCACATTATACGTCTGAAGAAGGTTATTGTCTTTCATACAAATGTAACATATTAAAAAACAAATCATGGTTGTGTCTAATGAATGTTTATCGCATAGTTGCATCACAGAGTGGATATGGCTGTTCAATCACCTACGCCTGACTGGTTTAAACTAAAACGTTCCTCTCTTCTGCCAGCACATCATATTTTAGCTACGAAAAACAATCAACACGATGCCTCCCGTTTCCCACTGAGGTACACATGTATTGATCTGAATATATTTTGGTTTTTATTTGATTAATTATCTCTGACCGTCATTGAAATGTCTGTTTTCTCTCCAGTTTTTAAGTCTACGTCCACTACGGAACGTTGCCTACCATAACCTTATCAACTGGAAGATATTGGAGGGCGACCCTGTAACAAAAACAAAAACATATATAATAAAATCTGTTTGATTCATCATGAAAATAAAACCTCATACATTATTTATGATAATAGTAATTGTAAAACAGCATTACGTTTTATAAATTATCCTCAAATCTATTAGTTCTTTATGTCATTCCAACAGATAAATAGCTGTACACCTCATCCAACCATATGTTCATCAATTCTATGAATTATTCCAACTAGTAATTGATTATTTGAATCATTTCCATTGGTAACTATTATAATAATCATTGCCAAAGCTTCATATTTTAATGTATCATTAGGCCAAACATTGGCGAACGTTTTCAATTAAAAATAAACATTGTTATACATCACTGATTGTTCTTCTGGTGACATAATTGCATTTTCGCGAGGATTTTGATTCTTGAAATATTTACTGGAAACACGAAGACACAAAGCACTTATTTGATAATTTGCTTGTATCTGCAGAAAATCAAACAAAGTAAACATTGTGTTGCACCGTATGGTCATTTCCTCTATTTAGGAATCATCAGAGATACTTCAGGTCAAAGGAATGAAAAACCCATGTCTAAAGTGTTCCGAAACATATGTAAAAAACAACAAAAACTAAAAGTGTGTTTTCTTTTCTCCGCCAGGCTGTGCTTCGGAAGTATAATAAAACGTAGCTACCAGAGAGAAATGGTATTAGGGCAGGTAATTGCTCTAGTCTGCATCAATAATTTGAGAGAAGTGTAAGGAATTATGGGATGTGTCATCTTAGCACCGCAGTATAGAGGTAATTAAATGTAAAATTCATCTACAGCTCATGTACATTTCATCTAAAGAAAATGAACACCAAAGGGAAGGTTCTGTCATTCGTATAATTCACAAAATATTAGCATACGGTGAAATACAAGAGAAAAAGTAAATTTGCTTTAAATTCATTTTAAACTTTTCCTTGCAAGTGGAATGAATGACTAGCAAAATCGTTTGTTTTCACGTTCAAAAACTAAGAGACAAAAGTGGAAGGATTTTATAAACACTGACCTGTTAGCTGGTAGTTCGAGTTTCTCGTGGATGGCTTTGTTGAGTTTCTCTGTGTAGCCAGGGTTACGATCGGCGTCGAACACGCCGATAGAATGTATTTGGATCAACATTGTTGGGTCTGAGCTACCCATTCTCATCATCTCTAAATCCGTCGATACCGTGGTGGTAATCCTCTGCAAAAATAACCATTGTCATTACATCCATTGTATAACATCCAGTGTCATAACATCCATTGTCATAACATTCATTGTCATAACATCCATTGTCATAATATGTATTATTTTCCATTGCAATAGCTGGTGCTATGAGATGAATAGGATCATGTGATATTCCACTGCAACTGATCCTTTGTGGATATAACTGGTCGAAGGTCCAGCTGAACTGTGACCTTTGGCAACAGGTTTTGTCCACAAGTAGTGTTATGTTACTGCGCCTACGTTTAAGAACTTTTTACACTGCTGGTTCCTTTAATCATACGATAGTTATTAATACAACAGTATATTTATAAATTCTACACTCATAAAAGTATGACACATGTAAGTTTGTTTGTGTTTTACGTCAAATTAACAGCTGTGGTAATTAAAGGACGTGCTAGGTTTGTGGTGGGTGAAAAACGGAATTCCCGGACAAAAACCGCCGACCTGCGACCAGTTCCTGGCGACTGCTCAGCGTAGGCTTCGAACCCGCGTCCCAGTGGTGGAGGGCTATCAAGACGTGTACAGTCAGACACCATAACCACTCAGCCACCGCGACCCAAACACGTGTCTGTCAGTTAACCGTTATCTACAGTAAGTGTCGAACTTACCCATGTCCTGTTACTTGCGGTCATACTGCTTATTCACGTACATGAAGTTGTATCAACCAAACAGGCACAAAAATCGTGCAAACGTATATGAAAATAAATTATGTTGCGTATCTAACCGTTCACAAGAAAAGAAACACAGAGGGTGATCTTTATCTTATTCGTGATGAGTATAACTCAACGTCTTACCTATCTGTGTATTCACACGAGGAGTAACACAATGGTAATAAAACAAGGGCGATCAAGGCAATTCCTCGATACTTTCATTTAACATTCAAGATATAAAGTTTTATCCTTGAAAAATAGGAATTTTAAAGCCAGAAACTTAAAGGATCATCTATCCCCCCTCTGGTTTATTCTTGACAATAAGGATCATCTATCCCCCCTCTGGTTTATTCTTGACAATAAGGATCATCTATCCCCCTCTGGTTTATTCTTGACAATAAGGATCATCTATCCCCCCTCTGGTTTATTCTTGACAATAAGGATCATCTATCCCCCCTCTGGTTTATTCTTGACAATAAGGATCATCTATCCCCCCTCTGGTTTATTCTTGACAATAAGGATCATCTATCCCCCCTCTGGTTTATTCTTGACAATAAGGATCATCTATCCCCCCTCTGGTTTATTCTTGACAATAAGGATCATCTATCCCCCCTCTGGTTTATTCTTGACAATAAGGATCATCTATCCCCCTCTGGTTTATTCTTGACAATAAGGATCATCTATCCCCCCTCTGGTTTATATGTGACAATGTACTATCACTTATATCTTTCGTTTATTCATCTAGATTAAATAAGATAGTATTATATAATACACTTAGAATACATATCCTGTGTAGTTTATGTTGACAGTAAAGTGCATATATGAATCAAATAATGTCCCAGTTAATAGCTAAAACTATGTGTTGATAATTTACAGAATATTCAAACAACGATTCACCTCCAGTTGTGTGTTTTTAACTGGGTCAAGGTCTATTTTTCTGGGTCACAAGCAAATACCATGACGCTCGTGAATAACCATGATATTGTGTTTCCGTTTGTATTTGCGTGTATGAATCTAGACTCGAGTTAATATTGAATATCAATCAATCGTGTCACGCATCTTATTTACACTAAGGTCAATCATAAATATCAATCTGATCAAAATCAAATCTTCACATCGTCCCGTTTACTCGCTCCTGCAGGCGACATATCAGTACACGGGAGCAATGTGAATAAATATACAAGTATAATGAAGATGCCCTCCCTACTTAGATATAGTGTAGTGTACATGTACACCCACCAGGTGTCGACTTACTAGATGTTTAAAAGCGTATAATGTAAACTTTAATGATACGTCATATACAACACGAACCTCCTTCTTATACTAAAAGATCGATTAAATAGATTAGAGTGTCGTTAGTCTAGCTACCACGGATGTGGTTGTTCAGAAATCCAGTCAGTCATTTGGTAGTCAGATTTCTTCTTTTCTCGTTCTAACAACTCACTGAAATAATAGTTTGCAGATGTTTTGAAAACTTAATATTTTTTATACAAAAAGACAACATCATTATAGGCATACAGTTGGTACTAAACTAACTTGGCAGTCTAGTGCACTGGAGTTAACAAGCTGGTGCACTTGACTTCACATCCATGTGCACTAGAGTTAACAAGCTGGTACACTTGACATCACATCCATGTGCACTAGAGTTAACAAGCTGGTGCACTTGACATCACATCCATGTGCACTAGAGTTAACTACAATGCACAAGGTATTTGTTTTATCATTTTATGTCGGGCCTTATCATCAGTTTATACATACAGAGATGTTCTCTCCTCCTGTGTACTCTTTAGATAAATACTATATCAGATATTACTTATTCATATACTTAAAATGATCTAAATAGTACCTTTTATTTAACTAAAAATGTCTGTATAAAGACACATCATTGTATACATATATAGAATAATACTAAATGGATCGGGATTTGTAGGTCGACATAAAAAAATTCATTTGAAGTAGACTATTAGGTTCCCCGTGCTGAAAAGCTGAATAGTTAGATTAACCAATTTGCTTACTTCAATTTAACACCTTAGACACATATACACGTGACCTTAATCGGTGTGACAGTGTATACACACATGTAAGTATATAGACATAATGACATTGACTACAGGTTACAGACTCTATCGACATACACTACCTCCATTGGTTTGGTCAGTACGTCACTGACTAGCTCAGAGATCCATTTTACAAAGCCATCTGGTAACTTGTCCTTTGAGAGGTTGGTATAGCACATGATGAACGGCATGTTTACTGCTGTAGGTGCTAGCTTGCTGTGGGGTGGTGATATGTGCAGTCGTGTGTCCCTGGATAGCTTACATGTGTAATGGTAACAATAGTATGCGCCTGTGTATAAATAGGACTGTGTACTTACAGTAGGCCAGCCAGGTAGAGATAGGTATAGATTAATCTAGGTTGACCGAGTAGGTAGTCGCCTAATAAGTAATAACACGCCGCGTAAAATATATTCATGTTTTGTGAAGAAAGCCTCCCAGGAATGTAAAATCCTGGTGTTATAGTTAAAAACATGAGTATTGATTTATATGGCACCACATGTTTAGTTGAAGTAAACAAGGTGACATGTACACTGAACGTGTCCTAAATTATTCCCCATTACATAATACTCTGTGTACCCAATATAATGATTAAACTTAACTGTGCTGGGCTCTATTTATATGTATGTATGTATGTTGTCTGTGGTCATTAGAGACAATGTGATTACGAAAACAGTACAAATGAAACATTACAAATTGCTGGAAATACAAAACCGTTATATTGCACGGATAAAGGTTCATGTGACTGCGCAATATCACATATTAACGGGCCGAGAGCAATACAACACATGGTCTACTATCATAGGGCAAATATGTTTTGGATTGAAATCAACCATATCAAAGGTCCTCTACATGTTGGTACCTTCTAAAATATCTGGAAATATGATGAAGACAACTATATACATTACTGACAGGCTATTATTGACGGTGATTGGGACATGAACGATCTATCTGTAGATGAGCAAGTTAACAAACTTACTAGAACTATCATATGCGCTGCCGAATCACATATTCCAAATAAGACTGTAACTATACGTTCTAGCGATAAACCCTGGATGCATAATGAAATTAAAAAACAAATAATAGTTAGAAATCGGTTACACAAATTAGCCAAGTCTTCCAACAGTACGGATCGGTGGGCTGAATTCAGGCACAAGAGAAACGAAGTAACTTTGCTCATTAGAAAAGCTAAATTCTCATACATGACCAAATTGGAGATGAATTTAACAATAATAGAAACATAATCCCCCGGGACTCTAGGCAAAAGGCAAAGCAATTCATCAAACAAACTTCTGACTGTCAGTATCCTCCAATCTGTCATAACAACACCAAGAGTTTTACTGCCAGTGAAAAGGCGTAAGCCTTCAACAGTTTCTTCTGTGACCAAGCGACTATCGATGATCAACATATGACAATTCCTCCAAATCAATTACCTGGAACTTTGCTAGATAATATACATATTTTACCTACTGATGTTGAAGATGCCCTGAAACTTATCAATACCAATAAAACCTGTGGTCCTGACTTAGTAAATCCTGGACTTCTAAAAGAGGCTAGCGCAGAACCGGCTATACCATTATCAAACTTGTTTAATTCATCTCTATCTCTTCATAGGTTCCATGAAGTTTGGAAAACTGCAAATGTAATTCCAGTTTACAAGAAGGAAGAGAAATCTCTAGTAACAAATTATAGGCCGATTTCTCTTTTAAGTTGTATAGCAAAAGTTTTTGAAAAATGTATCTTTAAATATGTTTATAACTTTCTTAGGGAAAATGACTGTATTACACCTTTTCAATCTGGTTTTACCCCAAAAGATTCCTCTATATTTCAATTAACCGATATTGAAAATACTTTTGTCCAAGCGGTTGATAGTGGCAAGGAGGTTCGGTTGGTGTTTTGCGACAGTAGTAAAGCGTTTGATAGAGTGTAGAACAGGGGTTTAATGCACAAAACTTAAGCAAAATGGTATTTCTGGTACGTTATTATCTTTGTTTGTGAGCTATCTCGATGGACGCAGGCGTGCCACAAGGCTCAATACTAGGGTATCTTCTGTTTATTATTTATATTAATAATATCGTTAATATTATAAATGCTAGTATTCGTTTATCTGCAGACGATACTTCACTTTACAACATAGTTGAAAATCCGACTCGCTCAGCAGAGTTACTGAATTCCGACTTGGCTACTATATGTACCTGGGCACAGCAATGGTTGGTAAACTTCAGCCCAACTAAAAGTATGATTCTATCTAGGAAACGTCCTCAAGTCGATCATCCTCCATTTTTGATGAATAATACACAAATAGTACAAGTCAGTAGTCACATACATCTTGGGATAACCATTGAAGAGAGCTGCTCTTGGCATTTACATATTAACAACATACTTGGAAGCATGGAAGAGAATTGATATATTGAGGAAACTGAAATTCCAACTAGATCGAAAATCTTTAGAAACTATGTTCTTTACCTTTATTAGGCCTATCCTGGAATATGCGGATAGTGTGTGTGGGAACTGCAATCAACAGCAGATTATTGATCTAGGAAAGTTACAAACTGAAGCAGCTCGTACTGTGACAGGTGCAACCAAGTCCGAGTCTTCACAATCCCTTGCAAATGAAGCCCAATGGGAACCAATGTCCTACAGGAGATATAAACAAAGGATGCAAGCTATACACAATATAGTCCATGGACTTGCTCCCCCTTATTTACGAAATCACCTACCCCCATTGACTGGCTCCACTCAAGGTTACAATTTAAGATCAAATTTGAATATGCATCCTCCACACAGCAGAACCGATATTTATATGTCTTCTTTCTTTCCTACAGCCATCCGTGAATGGAATTCGATACCGGAACATGTTTGGAATAACCCAATTAAATCTTCTTTTCTCCGTTACCTTAATAAGAATAAGTCTAAGATATCCGATTGCTATAACTTTGGCAAACGGCGTGCCCAGGTACTTCATACAAGGCTTCGACTCGAATGCAGCTCATTAAACCATCATTTATATAATAATCATGTTTCAGAAACCAGCCTGTGTTCATGTGGTTGCATTGAAACCACTTCTCATTTTCTCATTGAATGTGGGAACACAATTCAAGCCGAAACCATAGCAAAGTTAGGAGTACAATGTACTCGTGGACATCAGGAAGTAATTACATGGTGATCCTAACTAGTCTTGCAATGATAATACAGAAATCTTTAACCAGGTACATAGGTATATCATTGGAACAGGTAGATTTTAGGTGACTGCATGGGTTTCCATTTCACTTCACTTCATTATCACCACCCCTTCCCCCCACCCCCCTTCTATTATTTCTAATGGTCGGCATTGGTTGTTTAATTAGCTATATCAGTTGAATTTATATAATTATTGATGTTATTTAACCTGTTTGTGTTATACTGCAATCTTCTCATTGTTGGGAGATGGCTTAATATAAGAGCCTACTCTTGTTGCCAGATCCCTATCATTACATTCTGTATTATTTTATATTGTGTGCTGCATATTTGTAAATAAAATATTGTTTAAACTAAATATGTTTGATTACACCATGGATTTCACCTTTTAGACACTACTAGTAATTTATATTTAATTTTTTTTCTCATGTTAACTGTGCCAAAACAAATTCCAGCTACAATGTTACGGCTAACCTAGGGAACTGAAAGTCCAGCTACAAGGTTACGCCTAACCTAGGGGACTGATAGTCCAGCTACAAGGTTACGGCTAACCTAGGGGACTGATAGTCCAGCTACAAGGTTACGGCTAACCTAGGGGATTGATAGTCCAGCTACAAGGTTACGGCTAACCTAGGGGACTGATAGTCCAGCTACAAGGTTACGGCTAACCTAGGGGACTGATAGTCCAGCTACAAGGTTACGGCTAACCTAGGGGACTGATAGCAGATTAAACCACAATGTCGAGTTATCGACAGAAATACGATGAAAGAAGCACCTATATCAAAATCTAGTTTGTGGATGTAGACATCTAAAGCAAAATGCTAAAGGTCAAAAGGATGACAAATAAATGGGTTTTTAATCGTATGTTGAATACAGCAGAAAGGAAAATGGTGCCTATTAAACTTTGACAGCCACACTGATCTATAAACATACAGAATCATGACAGCTACAATGATCTATAAACATACAGAACCATGACAGCTACAATGATCTATAAACATACAGAACCATGACAGCCACAATGATCTATAAACATACAGAACCATGACAGCCACAATGATCTATAAACATACAGAACCATGACAGCCACAATGATCTATAAACATCTATAAACATACAAAACCATGACAGCCACAATATCTATAAACATACAGAACCATGACAGCTACAATGATCTATAAACATACAGAACCATGACAGCCACAATATCTATAAACATACAGAACCATGACAGACACAATGATCTATAAACATCTATAAACATACAAAACCATGACAGCCACATTATCTATAAACATACAGAACCATGACAGCTCCAATGATCTATAAACATACAGAACCATGACAGCCACAATAATCTATAAACATACAGAACCATGACAGCTCCAATGATCTATAAACATACAGAACCATGACAGCTCCAATGATCTATAAACATACAGAACCATGACAGACACAATGATCTATAAACATCTATAAACATACAGAACCATGACAGCCACAATGATCTATTTACTTAATGAACTTTTCCAGCACAGGTTCCATTCTAAGGACCTCTTCGCTTGACTCATAAGTGTTAATATTGTAATTCTAGAAATCACGACAATAAAAATCCTTTGAGAAGAGGCACGGTTCGTGATATACACACTTTACACATGATGTTATTTGAACCTAATCAGTAGTCAGTACTCCTGAAGGAGTTTTTACTTTTCCTTTCCTGTTCAAACAAACGTTTTGTTGGCCTTTTTGGCCTCTAGCACCACCGGTGAGTCCTAGAAGAACGGCCCAGATGTGTTGTCAGTGTAATTAAGTTATGGCACTGTTTCTATTACCAATGTTTAAAGGTGCAATAATTACCTAAGTGTGTCTAAGTTCATCCTTTCACCAAGTCTAATGGTAAAGAAGAAAAACATGTCTTTCTTATGGAATGGCATAATTACTTGCGTTCCTTGAATTATCATACATAATAATCTAAGCGAAGAATGGGTAGGTCAGTTGGATAGAAGGTAAAATGTGCGTTATGAATTTTGTAAAAAACGATAATTTGTAAGAATTGTTTTCGAGGTACTGTATCCGAAAGAGTATCTGAATATAGCGCCTTTCTTCTACCATAGGACGGTGAATCTGTCACCGCACGCATTGCTGCCAAATTTTCAAACGTGTCAGCGTCAGTTTGTGATTAACTACCAACCACATGTACATATTCAAGAATTGATCAAAGAAAGGTACATCAAATCCAGTCGGCCACGAACTTAAACATTCACGGGGAACTGGGTTTCTACGAACATGGGCAAGATGAGTTCAAAGGATAGAAAAACAGTATTTCCATTTAAAACAAACCGATCTGTACCAGTATGGAATGGAACTCATATCAATTACACATGAGCACATTTCTCGCAAGTTAAAACATCTAACAATATATTTTCATAACTAACCAAAATATTATGATTTCTCAGCAACTTTCTTGCATGCTTGTTTGTTTGCTTGTTGTAGTGTCTTGTCCTCCTTTCGTATAGGAGCTGTCCAGGGATCCTGGAGAGTGATTGGTACATCATATATGGATTAAAAAGTCATAAAACCACTATTTGGGTTGGTCCATTAAAATTCACGATATGTATCCAAATTCATATTCATAAACAGGAACAATGTCCCTCACCACATGCACATGTACACGGTACTCCGGAGTCTGGAGATTTTTAAAAGTTGTTTACATTAGTATAAGATTTATTCTAATCCGCGAGTGTTTGTTTAATAGCAAAGAGATATAAAAACATGTCTGCTTGAGTACACAGGGTTCATATTAAGATACATTGCATATTATGTTTTAAATGGTTCATGATTTTTCTTCTTCTCTTGTTGAATATGCAAACATCATAATAAACATAGCGGTTCGGTGTGAAAGGAGAAATAAACACTGTGCGAAAATTGATGTCATGGGCGAGTAAAATCCATTTTAATTATGTCGTTATTACAATACTGTGTATCACTCTGACGGAAGTCAAATATAGTTTACAGGGCAAAGGAACATTTATGATTTTAAAATAATGTCGTCATATTTATTATCAAATTGTTATCAACCATTGTCCTTTCAGTGCTGTATTGAGTAGCTGTCAGAGACGGTTCAATTCTTAAACAATCAACATAGGAAGTTTTATTCTTCAGCACGTTCCTTATAAACAAAGTAAAAACAATAACATTCTCAGAGAAGTCCAGTAGCACGTGGCTCTGATGTACACTCGTTCAGTTCTAGACTCCAACCAGCGACAGTTAAGGTCCATCAAAATGCTCCAATGCAACACCAGCTATATATAGGTCGTCAATCCACATAGCCCACCATATGCTGTTCCACGTGGAAGTAGTGTAGAATCACTCTGAAATATATTGTAGAATACAATGTAGTAAAGACATTCATTTATCTACATACAAATAGAACTGGTAGTGTAGTAGTACACACATATACGATATATACATTGTAGTACACACACACATAAGATATATACATTGTAGTACACACACATACGATATATACATTGTAGTACACACACATATACGAGATATACATTGTAGTACACACACATATACGATATTTACATTGTAGTACACACACACATACGAGATATACATTGTAGTACACACACATATACGAGATATACATTGTAGTACACACATATACGATAGATACATTGTAATACACACATATACGATAGATACATTGTAGTTCACACACATATACGATATATACATTGTAGTACACGCCCGCATACGATATATACATTGTAGTACACACAAACATACGATATATACATTGTAGTACACAAATATACTATATATACATTGTAGTACACACATATAAGATATATACATTGTAGTACACACATATCCGATAGATACATTGAAGTACACACACATACGATAGATACATTGTAGTACACACACATATACGATAGATACATATTGTAGTACACACATATACGATAGATACATTGTAGTACACACATATATGATAGATACATTGTAGTACACACATATACGATAGATACATTGAAGTACACACACATACGATAGATACATTGTAGTACACACACATACGATATATACATTGTAGTACACACACATATACGATAGAAACATTGTAGTACACACATATACGATATATACATAACATTGTAGTACACACACATACGATAGATACATTGTAGTACACACACATTAAATAATTTCTGACATTTCAGTACACAAACGTACAATGGTACATTGTATTACACACATACATTACATACATTTAAGTACACAAACGATCAGTAATACCTTGAAGTCACACACCTACAATATATTCATTTTACACACCAGTAAAATGGTATCAGTACAGTACAGACACATACAATGTGTACAGTGCAGTACACAACACATATTATATATTTAATCATTATACTATAGCATCCCTACCTTTTAGCGGGTAGGTCTAGTTTTTCCCTAAAGCTTTGGTTGAATTTCTGTGTATAACCGGGGTTTCTCTCCTTATCAAACACTCCAATGGCATGGACCTGTACTAGCATCATGGGCGAGGGGTCTTCTAGTCGTAACATACGGGCACCCGGCACAACGATCACACTCACGAACTGAAACACATGTATCACAGCGTCAATATTCTGATGTAACAAAACTTGCGCAAAGAAGACCTTAAAAAGCAGTGCGTGAACCCCTGCAATACAAGTACAATTGAAACAGGTTAGAAGAACCATAAGTAGGTGGAAAGGAGGTGATGAAGTTAAACAGCGTCCACGTGCTCTTTGTGGTTTAAATAACTAAATACTGTACACCGGGAAAGTTTCGGTGCAGGTTTTTTTCTCCTTTTTCACCCTCTTTATAATTGCAGTAAATAAAAGTAAACAACATATCAAACATAACAAGTAATTGTAAACACTGGGCAAACATTGATTCCATTGGTTAAGGACGAACGTTTGACTCCGGTACAACCTACCACGTACGCATCTAGTCTACATAGCTGTATGTGTACCATATTATGTATGTAACATGTTTCAATTAGTAAAGCATGTATGCTATATATATGCCTTGCAATATTGCTGCTAAAAAATAAAAATTTCCAATGTGTCATAATACAACTATTCCAGGACAATCGCGGAGTTATGTCGATTCAATTCAATTCAAATTAGTTTATTATACTGTCACATGTAAAAGGTACAAGTATAACAATCTCTAAAATATATCTGCTCACCCACCCTTACATCCAGTCTACTATATTAGACTTACGAGACACTCACTCTTCCCCTATCACTCTAGACTGTAACAGTATTACACATATGTACATAATTATAAATTAAAAGTTAAAAGTAGCATTTTAACAGTATTAGAGTAAGGTAAGACGTTGGGCCTAGGATGTGAAATGAGCTAGAGTGGTAGGGCCAATCCCTACCGACATGTCGCCCATCCCCCATCCCAGGGCCAAACAAATATCCTCAGATGTATAGATAACTAACTGGATAAATACCGTGTGTGATATAGAGACCATACACACGAGGTCAAATGGCTTTTACCAATATAAGCATAGAGGACAGTTTGTATAGAACCCACATACCATTGCCAATATAAAAATACAAAAATAATTGACATTAAAAGACACACTTCTACTTAATTATAGAGCAAGTTGCGACGTCGTTTAAGAATATTAAAACAGGTTTTGGCACAGGACCTCGCCAAGTAAGGGTTGCTTAGAATTACAAGTAACTTTTCATCTTTACTCATATTGTAAAATTCACTTGTGATATTACTGGCCTCCTGCAATAGAACCGATCGAAGATCATCATACAAGTTACATTCTATTAAAACATGACTCTCTGTTTCTACCACGCTTTTACACGCGAAACAATTTCTTTCACTCAAAGGTATTCTCTCATACCCGCCTAATTCGATGCGTATCGGTGCAACCCCACACCTTAACTTATTTACCTAGCGCCCTACGATAGGATTTAGGCATTATTAACATATTATAATTTACCTGTACGTACGTAGTTTGTTACCTCCAGATGCAGATTTTTTGGCTCCGGGACGATTAAGTTCCCTTTTCCAACTTTAAATAAACAATTCCAGGACACGGACCTTAACGTCCTTAAGTAAATTTTTACTATGAATTGGACCTGTGCTATAGTTATCCAAGCCTAGCTCCCGGAGTCTGGACATTACCCTGAAGCTCCAATTTTTATTTCGGTGGTCACCTATATGCCCACTCCATGTAAATACAGCCTTATTCAATCTAGTATCCGACAGATTATGTATGTCTAAAACTGGTGTCCAACCCATGTCCCCGCTAGCAGCTACGAACGTTAGGCGCATAGCGACCAAGCCCTAGATAAAATCTACATGCGCGATTTTGAATAGCCACAATACAACTAAATGTACGTGTACCCCATAGTAGCACCGTAACTAATTACTGGCCACACTGTACTCTCATACAGTTTTGTGAATGTTGCATATGGTAAGCCTCCCATTGATTTAGACTTAGCTGTTAACAAACCAAGTGCTCTACCCACGAGCACAAAATACAAAAAACGATACAAAAACAGTAAATGAGGAGACAACAGAGTAGACATCACAAACCTAATTGTACTTCGACAGTACAGGTATGTTATAGGGCACAGTTTTATAGTTCACATGTAGCACAAAATAATTGCGCAATCATGTCGCACATCGAAATACCATACACCATATACCCAATCTTACGAAACAAACAAAAACAAACTAATTTCCGAACAAATAACGCTAGAAAGGTGGACTTAATTAGTTATACAAAAACAGAACCATCATATTTAAAACTGTGATTGGTGAAGTTCAGACGTAAAACATGAGATAAAAAGCAAAGCAAATAATTGTGTGCAAGGATTGAACAGCCTTTCGACAGGGAACCATAGTACACATGTGATGTGATAGTACACATGTGATGACATATATATAGGTTCTCTGCTAACGGGAAAAACGGACTAGTAATGCTATAATAACTATTCGAACATTCAATACCTTATCCATGTAACGAAATTTATTGCGTTCATCAAGTGTGAACATTGGGACATGTGCAAGTCTAAGACAAATGCTATGGCTACATATTACTGCACCTTGGCGGGATTATCTAGCACTTCCGCCACGAGGGCAGTTGCCCAGCGCTCGAAGTCCTCGGGCAGCTGGTCCTTCTCCAGGTTGGTGTAACACATAACAGTCGGCATGATGCTGGTACGATGTATAACGACAGACCTTTGCGTTGGGTAGATGACCACGTGGTACTGTACTTGAGGATGCACCGATCCACGTCTATATATAGCCCATGACCTTTAAACTTACGATAACAGATGTGACATTTCGTGTTAGCCTCCGATTTATGCTACATAATTACATATCAAGGAATTTAGAGAAACATATTTCAAGTATAACCCGGGGCGTTTGTAGGATATTTGAAAGAGGGGGCGTAGAATCCTTTTTTTTGCTAAAAAACTACGGATCACCCATCGGATGGGGGAATGAGTATAAAAAGAAATCAGAGTATGTGTTTAATTAATGAATATGATAAATTGCCATATTCAATACAATATTAGCGGATTATGATTTTTTGTTTATTTGTTTATTTTGAAAGGGGGAGGGGGGGGGGGTACGCCCATTACGCCCTCACCTGGACCCGCCCCTGAAAACACATGTGTCCGTGAGGTTACCCTGACATATCTATAGGGGTTTGTGATGCTAAGATGAATATTAAACATATATTGATTAGTCTACAGTATTTAGTTACAAATTAGACTGCCGAAATCCTATAAATAACATGTAAGCTTCGATCAGCCAAGTAAGCGTTACCAGTGAGGATATCGGGAATACAAGGAACCGGTCAAAAATTTAACGTTCTGTATCGTTACTATTAAGACAATGTACGTTCATGCTGTGCTACTTTTTCAGAGATCATATTTTACAAAATACAAAGTGCAATTCGTTAAAACAGAGAAAACAAAGGTTTCACTAGACATTCATTGTTTGTGTTTGTATTCATGTGACTTCGTTGCATGTTGTTGACCACAATGTGGTGTTTTATTCCTTCCCGAGTTGTCACTATGGAAAATTAAGTCTGGTTTTAATGCATACATAGTATGTACAAGAAAAATACCAAGAAGTACTTAATGTCAAATACCTTGTCGATCGAAGATGAGTCGTGTTACTATATTCATTATACATGTACATATGATAAATAATTATGTATCATTTATCGACTAATTAACATTAATAATTTCTTATGTTTATTAAAACAATCGATGTCATATTGCTAAACATACAAAGTCGGTCATAATATAGCTAACAAAATAAGCAAGAGGCCCAATGGGCCTGCATCGCTCACCTGGTATTAATCTCACACTTGTAATCTTAAAAGTGGACTAAAATACAGCTACAGGCAGAATATCAGTGTGACCCTGAATGTCAAACAATGACATTAGGTTGAAAGTGGGTTAAGGTAATTCATTTGAACAAATTTGGTAGCCATGATTGCTACAGGCCAAATATCAGTACCCTGGGCCTTTTGGTTATTGAGAAGAAGTTGTTTGAAGATTTTAAGACATTTGACATTTGTGACCTTGAAAGTTGGTCAAGGTCATTCATTTGAACAAACTTGGTAGCCCTTCATCCCAGCATGTAACTTGCCAAATATCATCACCCTAGGCCTATCGGTTATTCAGAAGAAGTTGTTGAAAGGTTTTAAACATATTTGACCCCTGTGGCCTTGAAAATAAATCAAGGTTATTTATTTACCTAAACTTGGTAGCCCTTCATTCCAGCATGTTACTGGCCAAATTTAAGCATCCTAGGCCTATTGGTTATTCAGAACGAGTTGTTTAAAGGTTTTAAACATATTTGACCCCTGTGACCTAGAATATAAGTCAAGGTCATGTATTTGAACAAACTTGGAAGCCCTTTATCCCAGCATGTTACTGGCCAAATTTAAGCATCCTAGGCCTATTGGTTATTCAGAACGAGTTGTTTAAAGGTTTTAAACATATTTGACCCCTGTGACCTAGAATATAAGTCAAGGTCATGTATTTGAACAAACTTGGAAGCCCTTTATCCCAGCATGTTACTGGCCAAATTTAAGCATCCTAGGCCTATTGGTTATTCAGAACGAGTTGTTTAAAGGTTTTAAACATATTTGACCCCTGTGACCTAGAATATAAGTCAAGGTCATGTATTTGAACAAACTTGGAAGCCCTTTATCCCAGCATGTTACAGGCCAAATATCATCACCCTAGGCCTCTTGGTTATTCAGAAGAAGTTGTTTAAATGTTTTGAACATATTTCACCCCTGTGACCTTGAATATAAGTCAAGGTCATTTATTTGAACAAACTTGGTAGCTATTCGACCCAGCATGTTACTAGACAAAAAATATCATCACCCTAGGCCTCTTGGTTATTCAGAAGAAGTTGTTTCAAGGTTTTAAACATATTTGACCCCTGTGACCTTGAAAATGGATGAAGGTCGTTTATTTGAACAAACTTGGTAGCCCTTCATCCAAGCATGCTACTGACCAAATATCATCACCTTAGGCCTCTTGGTAATTCAGAAGAAGTTGTTTAAATGTTTTGAACATATTTCACCCCTGTGACCTTGAATATAAGTCAAGGTCATTTATTTGAACAAACTTGGTAGCTATTCGACCCAGCATGTTACTAGACAAAAAATATCATCACCCTAGGCCTCTTGGTTATTCAGAAGAAGTTGTTTCAAGGTTTTAAACATATTTGACCCCTGTGACCTAGAATATAAGCCAAGGTCATGTATTTGAACAAACTTGGTAGCCCTTCATCCCAGCATGTAACTGGCCAAATATCATCACCAGAGGCATATCGGTTATTCAGAAGAAGTTGTTGAAAGGTTTTAAACATATTTGACCCCTGTGGCCTTGAAAATAAATCAAGGTTATTTATTTACACAAACTTGGTAGCCCTTCATTCCAGCATGTTACTGGCCAAATTTAAGCATCCTAGGCCTATTGGTTATTCAGAACGAGTTGTTTCAAGGTTTTAAACATATTTGACCCCTGTGACCTAGAATATAAGTCAAGGTCATGTATTTGAACAAACTTGGAAGCCCTTTATCCCAGCATGTTACAGGCCAAATATCATCACCCTAGGCCTCTTGGTTATTAAGAAGAAGTTATTGAAAGGTTTTAAACATATTTGACCCATGTGACCTTGAAAATAAATCAGGGTCATTTATTTGAACAAAATTGGTAGCCCTTTATCCCAGCATGTAACTGGCCAAATATCATCACCCTATGCCTCTTGGTTATTCAGAAGAAGTTGTTTAAGGAATTTGACATATTTGACCCCTGTGACCTTGGAAATGGATGAAGGTCATTTATTTGAACAAACTTGGTAGCCCTTCATCCCAGCATGCTTCTGGCCAAATATTCTCACCCTAGGCCTATCGGTTATTCGGAAGTAGTTGTTGAAAGATTTTAAACATATTTGACCCCTGTGACCTAGAATATAAGTCAAGGTCATTTATTTGAACAAACTTGGTAGCCCTTCATCCCAGCATGCTTCTGGCCAAATATCATCACCTTAGGCCTTTGGGTTACTGAGAAGAAGTTGTTTAAAGTAAAATGTTGACGACGGACGGACGACAGACGCCGCACCATGCCATAAGCTCACTTGTCCATTCGGGCCAGGTGAGCTAAAAATGTATGATCGGGTCAACATACAAGGAGAAAACTGGTAATTAGGTATAGTGTATTTCATCCAGGCTAATGTCAGTGCTTAATAGTAATAATAATTCGAGGTTCTTATATACCGCTTTATCACAACCTCGTTCGTAGGGCGTCTCAAAGCGGTTCACAAATTATTAATCGTGGTTATAGGGCCTTCGCAATCAGCCAATACCTTTCTCAACTCCCTTGGGAGCATACAGCCGGAGCTGCCATTTCGGTGCTTACAGCTAGCATTCAACAATTCTAGCACTGCCCAACCACATACTCATTTACAGCTGAGTAGACTGGAACAAGCGGAGTAAAGTATCTTGCTCAAAGATACAACACAGAGCCGTGCCGTGACTCGAACCTGCAACCCTTCGGTCACGAGCCCGGCGTCCTACCACTAGACTATATTTTGTTATGGGCTTAATTTTCTTCAAACGCAAAAAGGATGCAAGTGGTTTTAGTATTCATTTATCAATAAAAATATATTGTATGACCATTGAAGGAACTGTTCGTTGAATCTAGAGATACACCCGCTTCATGTTATCTACATATTCAATCTTTTCTGCAGGGATTATAATGCCACAATCACAAATCCCTTCCTTCTAGCATATCATTATATTGGTGTTCCTTTCATGTGCCTAGTCAAAAAATCCATTCAACAAACGGTTAAGGAAAAGTTGCGCTTACAAGGTTTCTGGAACAGAAATTAAAGTTTAAAAGATAATAATTCCATGAAAAATAGCTGAATCATATTTTTTTTCCCTTATGCACATCAACATATAATGTAGTTTCAATGTGCCAAGTTATAAAAAAAATCTAACATACAGTTAAGGAAAGGTTGCGCTACCAAGTTTTTAGGTCACCTGACCCAAAGTATCAAGTGACCTATTGCGATCGCCTTTTGTCCGTCGTCGTCGTCCGTCGTGCGTCCGTAAACAATTTACATTTTCGACTTCTTCTCCAAAACCCCTACACCAATTTCAATGAAATTTTGCAGAACCTTCCATGGCCAAAGGTCAACTAAAATTGTGAATTATATGGTCCCCAGCCCCCATGGGCCTGAGGGGCGGGGCCAAAACGGGTAAAATTGACAAAAATTTCAAAAATCTTTTTCTCAAGATCCAGATATGGTAGAAACAAATACTCTTCATAGATAGAAGGGTCTTAAGGTGCTTTACTAAAATTGTAAATTTCTTGACCCTGGGGTCTCACGTTTCCCCCTGGGAAGGGGGTAAACTTTACTATAGTGTATATAGGGAAATCACATTTTGGACCAATATTTGTTTAATTGCCATTGGAAGTAATTCAATTTAGGTTAGCATTATCAGTATTGGGTAGCAGTTTGATAGTATGCACATATCAGCCCTGACTGACCCCACGGGGCTGATGGGTGGGGCCAAAAAGGGTCGAATTGACTGAAATTTCAAAATTCTTCTTCTCAAGACCTAGATATGGTAGAATCAAATACTCTTCATAGATGGAAGCGTCTTCAGGTGCTTTACCAAATTGTGAATTTCATGACCCTGGGGTCTCGCATTTCCCCCTAGGGAAGGAGGTGGGG
>NW_018408154.1:2237163-2249909 GCF_002113885.1 Mizuhopecten yessoensis
CCCCCCCACCACCACCACCACCACCACCACCACCAAATCGTTTAATTTGTTTTCATTCGTAAGGTTATACAGGGTCCCATAGGCACCTTCCCTATTTTTCGGTAATTCATTAGGTTACGGAACACCCGAGATCTGTAATTTTCATTCTATAAAACTTTAGTACCACCGAAGAGTCGTAAACATATGGTGCAGCAAATATTTAAGCTAAAAAGTTGTCCTTTTTTCTGTTTTTTATTTTAGTGATTATTCCTATCCTGAATTAAACGTCGGTCTCAACATCAACAGTATCACCGAGGATGCTGTTGAGGTAGCGGTTTTGGCGAGTAGTATTCCCAGATCTGATGGGTCATTTTTCTCCTAGACTTTTCACCAGACTCTGCCTTTACTGTTTTGTATTAACGAAGTCTGTACACATGTATGCAAAACATCTTACGTATGCAAATCATGCCTTTTCTATTGATGCTTAGCCTTTTAGACATCTTGACAAAAGCTTTAATCAATATTTCAATTTAATGAATAAATTACAACAAGATAGGTGCATGGTTTTGTTTTATTTTTATCTGAAATTATACACAATAACAATAATGGATCACTCTCATACAACTACATGTTTTAAATATCCTAATGTAATGATTACAAAACAAACTGAAATCTGGTCTTAGTTTCTAGTTCTTCATGTTATCAAGATAGGTCCTGGTTCTTACTGTCCGTGTAAGCATTCTGATTGTACAGATCAGACTATCATATACTATGTATTTCTCGTTTATTCTGTTATTCCGTCTTTGTGAGCAGGTATTGATTGTTACGTCATTTGTTTTTGAGAGTAACGTCATCAATTTTTGAGAAAACGACGTAATTTTCTCACACATGCTCACAAGAGAAGATAACTCTGAAATACGCAAAGACGGAATATTCGTTTAAAAACATAACTGCATCAGTGCTGATTTCAGAAGAACCGAATAACGTGAGGTTTTTTTCAAGATCACAAGGACTTGAACAGATTTCGATATCTTGACAAGATTTTCACAATACTAAAATAAGCGCAAATGATTACACAATAACAAAATTGAATCACTCTAAAACTCTATTAAAAAGCGTTTAGTTTTCCAAATAAAATAAGTCTAAATGTTAAAACAGCAGTATGGACTTACTTTCTGTCACATAGTCATATGTATTCGTTTAATTTGTGACAATAGTAAAAAATATAAACCAAAATTATCTTCAGTATTAATCAATAACATTTTTTAAACACAAGTAATACGACAGACTTCCATATATGTGCAGGACTGAAACAAACTAACATTGACGTCACGGTCCGTCGTTAGGTCTTCTTGTCTTAAAACAAAAACATATCTAGAGTTAATCAAAACAATGAAAATCACAGAAACTGCTCTCACACACAACACAGAAACTGCTCTCACACACAACACAGAAACTGTTCTCACACACAACACAGAAACTGCTCTCACACACAACACAGAAACTGTTCTCACACACAACACAGAAACTGCTCTCACACACAACACAGAAACTGCTCTCACACACAACACAGAAACTGCTCTCACACACAACACAGAAACTGCTCTCACACACAACACAGAAACTGCTCTCACACACAACACAGAAACTGCTCTCACACACAACACAGAAACTGCTCTCACACACAACACAGAAACTGCTCTCACACACAACACAGAAACTGCTCTCACACACAACACAGAAACTGCTCTCACACACAACACAGAAACTGCTCTCACACACAACACAGAAACTGCTCTCACACACAACACAGAAACTGCTCTCACACACAACACAGAAACTGCTCTCACACACAACACAGAAACTGCTCTCACACACAACACAGAAACTGCTCTCACACACAACACAGAAACTGCTCTCACACACAACACAGAAACTGCTCTCACACACAACACAGAAACTGCTCTCACACACAACACAGAAACTGCTCTCACACACAACACAGAAACTGCTCTCACACACAACACAGAAACTGCTCTCACACACAACACAGAAACTGCTCTCACACACAACACAGAAACTGCTCTCACACACAACACAGAAACTGCTCTCACACACAACACAGAAACTGCTCTCACACACAACACAGAAACTGCTCTCACACACAACACAGAAACTGCTCTCACACAGAAACTGCTCTCAAACACGAAGACTTGGTCTAAAAACATAGTACACTACGATGGAACCTCTTTAGTCCGGCTACTTTTGTTTCTGGAAGAAAAACGAAAAACTCTCAAATTAACCAGACATTATTTCTGCTTTGAAAGTCCATTCCAGATCATTCAGTCTCTGGATTAAAAAGGATCCATTGTATATAACAAAGTAAATACACAACACCAATGGACGAGTCCTATCTGGGACTGAACTCGAACTATAATATATTAATCTTTGTAAACAAATATGTATGGCGATTATACAATGATAAACTGGTGAAGTCGACTAAAAAGACTCGACTCAAGTTATACAAGGCCTTCTAGATTCATATATAGGCTACTATTCATTGATAAAATGAAGACTACTTCTCCAGACAATATGACATATAGATCACAAAACTGTATCACGGTGTCCAAATTTCCAATTTGAACATTTTTTAAATGTGATAATTTGTTTATATGGCTACAGAAACGCATTGTACATACTGATCATAAGCTGCTCCGAGGACACTATAGAAAAACGTTTTCTTGATAGCTGTTCCTACCTGATGAGAAAGTAGCGCTTACTCAGTATAATTCTTTGGTCATTGCACTGAGGCATTTTGTCTGTAGTTTGATTAGATAATACAATGTCCAACAGTCTTCAATTTGAAAATGTATTGTTCCATTAAAGATTGTAAATCTTCTGTTTGAATGGAGCTAAGGGACGATTTAAACAGAAAACGGTTTTCTTGTCTTAACTGTCCAATGATACAAGTATACCCTAATATTACAACAAAAACCCCACAAAAACCGCCAAGTTCGTTTCAGATCATACTAACCTTTTAAATCAAAATCATCCTTCAAGAAAGATTTCAAGTATGAAATTCTAACTATGCAATATACTATTTCTAAACAAAAAAAAATACAAGTATAATTTTATGTATATCTTTATAAAATTTTGCAGTTTTCTCTAAAAGTAAATATATAAGCACATTTTTTTTAACAATGACAAATATGAAGATATATATTAAAGAGTTAAAGCTGCCTAAGAACCTGATGAAAAAACATCTTCATTGTTATTCCTAAATCGTGTGTAACACCATTCTAAAATTTTATATAATTCATTAAGTCATGCACAACACCGTTATGTAATTATAGATAATTCACTAAATCATGAACACCGTTCTGTATTTATATGAAATTCGTTAAATAATGAACAACATTATTATGCGGTTGCATATACTCATTAACTCAAGGACGCCATTGTGAATTCATATATATTTTTCAAAAAATCATTACAATACCATAATGTGTTATATTGAGGTGTAACCTACGAGCCCTGCTGTGCTACAATGTAATATAAATTATATAACTAGTTACAGCTTAACGCGTGTGTATGCTGCCACTAAGTACCTATATAACCAGTTGTATTGAATTCATATATATTTTTCAAAAAATCATTACAATTCCATAATGTGTTATATTGAGGTGGAACCTACGAGCCCTGCTGTGATACAATGTGTTATATTGAGCTGTAACATACGGGCCCTGCTGTGCTACAATGTAATATAAATTATATAACTAGTTACAGCTTAACGTGTGTGTATGCTGCCACTAAGTACCTATATAACCAGTTGTATTGAATTCATATATATTTTTCAAAAAATCATTACAATACCCTAATGTGTTATATTGAGGTGTACCATACGAGCCCTGCTGTGCTAAAATGTGTTATGTTGAGGTGTACCCTACGAGCCCTGATGTGCTACAATGTGTTATGTTGAGGTGTACCCTACGAGCCCTCCTGTGGTACAATGTGTTATATTGAGCTGTAACATACGGGCCCTGCTGTGCTACAATGTGTCATATTGAGGTGTAACCTACGAGCGCTACTGTGCTACAATGTGTTATCTTGAGGTGTAACCTACGAGACCTGCTGTGCTACAATGTGCTATATTGAGGTGTAACCTACTAGCCCTGCTGTGCTACAATGTGCTAGATTGAGGTGTAACCTACGAACCCTGCTGTGCTACAATGTGTTGTATTGAGGTGTAACCTACGAGACCTGCTGTGCTACAATGTGTTGTATTGAGGTGTAACCTACGAGACCTGCTGTGCTACAATGTGCTATGTTGAGGTGTAACCTACGAGACCTGCTGTGCTACAATGTGCTATGTTGAGGTGTAACCTACGCGCCCTGCTGTGCTACAATGTAATATAAATTATATAACTAGTTACAGCTTAACGCGTGTGTATGCTGCCACTAAGTACCTATATAACCAGTTGTATTGAATTCATATATATTTTTCAAAAAATCATTACAATTCCATAATGTGTTATATTGAGGTGGAACCTACGAGCCCTGCTGTTCTACAATGTGTTATGTTGAGGGGTACCCTAAGAGCCCTGCTGTGCTACAATGTGATATAAATTATATAACTAGTTACAGCTTAACGCGTGTGTATGCTGCCACTAAGTACCTATATAACCCCTGCTGTGCTACAATGTGATATAAATTATATAACTAGTTACAGCTTAACGCGTGTGTATGCTGCCACTAAGTACCTATATAACCCCTGCTGTGCTACAATGTTATATTGAGGTGTAACCTAGGAGCCCTGCTGTGCTACAAAGTGTTATATTGAGGTGTAACCCACGAGCCCTGCTGTGCTACGATGTGTTATATTGAGGTGTAGCCTACGAGCCCTGCTGTACTACAATGTGTTATGTTGAGGTCTAACCTACGAGCCCTGCTGGGCTACAATGGGATATATTGAGGTGTACCCTACGAGCCCTGATGTGCTACAATGTGTTATGTTGAGGTCTAACCTACGAGCCCTGCTGTTCTACAATGTGTTATGTTGAGGTTTAACCTACGAGCCCTGCTGGGCTACAATGGGATATATTGAGGTGTACCCTACGGGCCCTGCTGTGCTACAATGTGCTAGATTGAGGTGTAACCTACGAACCCTGCTGTGCTACAATGTTATATTGAGGTGTAACCTAAGAGCCATGCTGTGCTACAATGTGTTTTATTGAGGTGTAACCTACGAGACCTGCTGTGCTACAATGTGTTGTATTGAGGTGTAACCTACGAGCCCTGCTGTGCTACAATGTGATATAAATTATATAACTAGTTACAGCTTAACGTGTGTGTATGCTGCCACTAAGTACCTATATAACCAGTTGTATAAAGGTCCTAGGCTTGGTCCTCCGTGACTAAATATGGTCAGGCATAGTCCGCAGTAAATAATAATTGTAAGGGTTCAAACCTGTAAAGCGTTCCTTGGCTTAAGTCCTCAGTAAATATGGTCATGCGTTCAAATTTATATATTTTGGTTCTAGTCTCAGCTCTCAGTGTATATTAATTGCCAGGCGTTGACATGTGTTTCTATATATTTTGGTTCTAGTCTCGGCTCTCGGTGTAGGTTAATTGCCAGGCGTTGACATGTGCTTTTATATATTTTGGTTCTAGTCTCAGCTCTCATTGTATATTAATTGCCAGGCGTTGACATGTGTTTCTATATATTTTGGTTCTAGTCTCGGCTCTCGGTGTAGGTTAATTGCCAGGCGTTGACATGTGTTTCTATATATTTTGGTTCTAGTCTCGGCTCTCGGTGTAGGTTAATTGCCAGGCGTTGACATGTGCTTTTATATATTTTGGTTCTAGCCTCTGCTGTCAGTGGATATTAATTGCCTCGCGTGGCCATGTGTTTTTATATATTTTGGATCTTGTATCAGCTCTCAGTGTTTATTAATTGCCAGGTGTTGACATGTGAGCCCTGCTGTGCTACAATGTGATATAAATTATATAACTAGTTACAGCTTAACGTGTGTGTATGCTGCCACTAAGAACCTATATAACCAGTTGTATAAAGGTCCTAGGCTTGGTCCTCCGTGACTAAATATGGTCAGGCATAGTCCGCAGTAAATAATAATTGTGAGGGTTCAAACCTGTAAAGCGTTCCTTGGCTTAAGTCCTCAGTAAATATGGTCATGCGTTCAAATTTATATATTTTGGTTCTAGTCTCAGCTCTCATTGTATATTAATTGCCAGGCGTATACGAGCCCTGCTGTGCTACAATGTGATATAAATTATATAACTAGTTACAGCTTAACGTGTGTGTATGCTGCCACTAAGTACCTATATAACCAGTTGTATAAAGGTCCTAGGCTTGGTCCTCCGTGACTAAATATGGTCAGGCATAGTCCGCAGTAAATAATAATTGTGAGGGTTCAAACCTGTAAAGCGTTCCTTGGCATAAGTCCTCAGTAAATATGGTCATGCGTTCAAATTTATATATTTTGGTTCTAGTCTCAGCTCTCAGTGTTTATTAATTGCCAGGTGTTGACATGTGAGCCCTGCTGTGCTACAATGTGATATAAATTATATAACTAGTTACAGCTTAACGTGTGTGTATGCTGCCACTAAGAACCTATATAACCAGTTGTATAAAGGTCCTAGGCTTGGTCCTCCGTGACTAAATATGGTCAGGCATAGTCCGCAGTAAATAATAATTGTAAGGGTTCAAACCTGCAAAGCGTTCCTTGGCTTAAGTCCTCAGTAAATATGGTCATGCGTTCAAATTTACATATTTTGGTTCTAGTCTCAGCTCTCTGTGTATATTAATTGCCAGTCGTTGACATGTGTTTTTATATATTTTGGTTCTAGTCTCAGCTCTCAGTGTTTATTAATTGCCAGGTGTTGACATGTGTTTACAGTGTATCCAGATGAAATTAATTGTCTTGCTTGGTAGCTGTCTTAGAATTGAACAATACAAAGTATAAAGTTATACATTACTAAGCTTTAAACAGACACTTAAGATACTTAATGTTTCTTCTATTGAAATCACTTAAATTGGTTACATTTGCAAATGTACAGCTATGATAAAACAAGATGATACTACAATAGAGTATTTCACCTGTATTAGCAATACAAACATCAACAAAAAAGGGCAAATACATCATTATACATTAGTATACTGCCTTAGTTTTGGTCTAGGTTAACGTCCTCGTAACACCTAACGTCATAAAAGACAAGCATATATATAGCTACGTCATATGGATGTATTACCGTGTAGATCCCGTGTAAACATCAGTCCCGGATGTCATCGTATAAGTGTAAGATCGTTGCTCACGCCTAACAGGAGACGCAGCCATGGACAAAGCCGTTACAACAGTCCAACAGAATACAATGTTACGTTTGAGGACGATACAGGAACCATCCGGTGTCCACCATGTTCGAACATTGTATTTGCTTCTATTCACAAGAAAATTCAAATAAAATCATTTTTTATTCTTTTGGAAATACACTTTGAGACTTCAAAAAATATTGATGAAGTAACACATAGCTGAGTGTTTAATCTGGTGGTTCATATGGATACTTATAACAAGAGGCCCAAGAGGGCCTGTATCGCTCACCTGAATATTTAAGCAGTCATAGCAAAATCTTCTCATTAAATATTATATTGCACTAAAACTATTTCCCTCGCAAACTTTGTTGGCTCCATCTGTTGAAACTACCAGCAAAATATTATTATAAGATTCTATGCTTTTTTATTCTTCTTCAGAAGTTGCTTGACATACTTTTCCCTGTGATCTTGTAAGTAGGTCAATGTCATTTTCCTTCTCAAATTGGTTAGCTCTATTCCAAAAAGCTACCAGCCAAATCTTATGATTCCATTCCTTTTAGTTCTCAAGAACAAATCCATTAAAATGTTGTTGACCTCTGTGACCTCTAAAGTAGGTTGAGGTCATTTTCATTTGCAAACTTTGGTGAGCTCTATCCCGGGAAGTCACCAGCCAAATATTATAATTTTATGCCTTTTAATTCTTCAGAAGAAGCTGTTTGAACTGTTTGACATATTTGAACGCTGTGACCTTGAAAGTAGGTCAAGGTCATTTTCATTCGCAAACTTTGTTTGGCTCTTTCCCAGGAAGCCACCTGCCAAATATTAAGATTTTATAACTACCAGTTCTTCAGAAGAAGTCGTTTAAAGTGTTTGACATATCTGCCTCATGTGACCTTAAAAGAAGGTCAAGGTCATTTTCATTCTCAAACTTTGTTCGGCTCTTTCCTAGGAAGCTACAAGCCAAATATAGAGATTATATACCTTTCAGTTCTTCAGAAGAAGTCGTTTGAAGTGTCTGACACATTTGACTCCTGTGACCTTGAAAGAAGGTCAAGGTCATTTTCATTCTCAAACTTTGTCGGGCTCTATCCAAGGAAGCCATCAATCAAAAATAAAGATTCTATACCTTTCAGTTCTTCAGAAGAAGTCATTTGAAGCTTTTGACATATATGACCCCTGTGACCTTGAAAGTAGGTCAAACTAGTTTTCATTCTCAAACTTTGTTGGGCTCTATCCCAGGAAGCCACCAGCCAAATATAAAGATTATATACCTTTCAGTTCTTCAGAAGAAGTCGTTTGAAGTGTTTGACACATTTGACCCCTGTGACCTTGAAAGAAGGTCAAGGTAATTTTCATTCTCAAACTTTGTTGGGCTCCATCCAAGGAAGCCATCAGCCAAATATGAAGATTCTATACCTTTTAATTCTTCAGAAGAAGTCGTTTGAAGTTTTTGACATATTTGACCCCTGTGACCTTGAAAACAGGTCAAGGTCATTTTCGTTCTCAAACTTTGTAGGGCTCCTACCAACGAAGCTTTCAGCCAAATATCATGACTCTAGGCCTGTCCGTTCTTCAGAAAAAGTTGTTTAAAGGAAAAGTTGACGGACGAGGACGGACGGACGGACGGACGGACGGACGGATGGACGACGGACGCCGCGCCACGGCATAAGCTCACTTGGCACTTCGTGCCAGGTGAGCTAATAACGAAGCACTGGTTACTCAACATTTTATGAAAGTTATATTTGTCAACAAGGCTTTAAATACCAGTCAATAATATCATTCATCATATATCCGTCAAAGCTATCATACAACCGTACTTCAGATACAAAGAAACACCATGTTTTCTTCTTAATACCAAACCAATTTCTTCCCAGCGTTTCAACTACAGGCAAACTATACAACAGCTAAATTACGATGATCTTAGAATCACCCCTCCTTCAGCATGTCCTTGTCCTACACCACCTTACAGCTATTTTCCAGCAAGACACGTAGTAACTGTGATCAAAACAATACCCATACTATTCATAATGTAAAACTATGAAAGCTGTTCGTGAAGGATCAAAAGTAACAAGAAAACTTAATCGTCAAACGGAATGTGAATTTAACATACCAATGGATTCCGAGTGAGTCGAAAGCATGCTGAACCAGGTACAATTCCAGAGTGGGTTAAGTCTGCCAGGTCCATCATTCCAGTAAGAATAATCGGCTCGAAATTCAAAATGAAAACCAAACACAAGTCTATGCTTCTTGACCTTACTTCTAAACCACACTCACGATCTGCGCCCAAGTATGTGTTAGTGTCGGCAGAAAAAGCATCTAATAGCTGTATCCCTGTCTACAAATACTGATAATAACCTTACCAAAACATATGGCACTCATACCAGCTGTGAATACCATGACCAATGAAAAATGACTACGCTTGCTTGATATCCAAAGTAGCTCTGCTTCTACATTTTGCACATTTTCAAAGATAAAATATTACCTAAATCTGCTTTTGTATCACCGTCTTTCTTAAAAATAAGAATACAGGCATACCTTTGTATTAGATTACAAAATTTTGAAATAATACTTTTACATATCGTTTTATGAATGGCTATGATATTGACTCAGCCAAGCCATTATCCAAACTTCTAACACCAATCAGGGTTGCGTTTGTATTGTGATCCTGTATACTTCACAGATGGATTTAATTGAATATTGAGTTTTTGAACTCAAAATATGTTTAAGTAAATATTGAACATATTAATTTTTTTGTCATCAAAAATGTTTCATCTGCAATAATATTTTACTTTTTCCACCCTGTACTCTGTAAACAAAGCCTCTTACCAAGCTGAATGATTGCATTCATTTCCAAGAAAAACACAGTTACAGATGGTTGTTAAATACTTTGAAGCATAGCTTGTCAACGACCCAACAATGGCAATGATGATACATATACTAAGGATGAAGAGGTGAATTTGTGAGTGCCTGGTTGAAAATATCTTTTGAGGTTGTTGTTTTTTCATACAAGGCTAAAAAAAAAAGTCTATCAGGACCAGTAACAAAGACCTTACAACGTCGTTTGATTTCCCTTACAGATGTGTTGATGATGTGCTATGTTTGATAAGATAGTATTTATCCCCCGGAACTTTAAATGAAGGACACTACACCCACTTCTATGTAAGCCACTTATCTCTATCTGTAACATTACCAACAGCAATGACCCACTGCTAAGCTGTATCAGCATTCCCTAATTTCTCGACAGGGAACTCTCTGCTTTGCCATCTATGTTTTTTCGTCACAGCTGATTGGATTTTCACAGACTTGCTCTAACAGTCATGATTTCCACGTAAGATGTTAAATGCTGACAAACACAACATTTGTCCTACTCTAACCCTTATCTGTTTTCTTATAAAGATTAAAATCATCGACAATTTACATTAATACTCAACATAGTCTTCAACTATCCGGTTTACATGTTTAAGTGTTTATATAAATCACCCTTGTTGGCCAGGATGTTAGTGTGCTGGGGTCTTAATCTTGGAGTACCCAAAGATAACCCACGTGGTTGGGCAGGTGACTCCTATACCTTTTTTCTTTCCCCGTCATATGTAAATTTGCGCCTTTTGTATGCATCAATCTTTTCCTGACTTGTGAAGCCATCACTCAGAGGATGTAGTATTTCGTGTGTTTTAAGAAATCTGTGTTACTTTGCTGTAGTTTAAAAATGTCAGTAACATTAACAATTATGCAGAATTACATTGACCTTTCAGGATCATGCTATCATTTGTGAAATAATTGATAATCCATTTCATGGTTTGTTGGGTTCTGTCAGAGTCAATGACATTATTAACAATGGCAACTTGTGCTTCATAACGAAATGAGGAATTTGCAGATGATAGATCTGCTTATAAAGTTACAAGGTATTTTGATTCATCAATCAAAAGCAAAAAAACTCAAAAGAATGTAAGTTATATCCATCTCAATTAAAAAGAAAATCATTTAAGTTCACAAACATTCATATTACAAACCTTGTGTAAGTTATCCAAAAATATTATTCAAAAACACGTATATGTCTGATTGACTTCTAGTGAGTTTTAGTGAATTTAAAAAAAAAGAAGTATTATAAATTGACTTCTAGTAAATGTGAAACAGAATTCTAGTAAATGTGAAACAGAAGTGTTTCAAAGAAGGTTATCACCATTAAAAACAGATATTTCTACGATGAGGTATTTGATCATATGATGACAAAGAAAATGTACTTTGATCTTTGTTTTGTAGTTTGAGTATGATGAAGGAGGATCTTACATATCAGACATGAAGTTCCAAGATTATTCCTTGCCAGCAGTCAGGATTGTCATTGTGCGGGGATGGTAAGAATATAAATCATCGAGTTCAAAGGTTATTCCTTGTCAGGAGTCAGGTTCGTCCGTATGTGAATTAGATTCTGTTATACTTCTTACTAACAAACTCAGTTCCTGTGCTAATTTAGCTTTTTCTACCTTTTTCTGGAATTTCCTACCTGCAATAAAGAAACAAAAAAAACATAAGGATTTATGTGTACACCTGTATTTTACCTGTGATCAGAACATAGGCCACAGGTATTGAGGGGTCTGTCAAAGTTCCTAGTGTTGTCACCTCAAATCATCCGAACGGTGTCACAGGGGCTTGGTCTCTGTCATTAGAAAACCTAACAATGCAGAGAAGATATGTATATCTAGAGCATAACCCTTGGATTTAGAAGATTTAGAAGTGGTAACTGTATTCCTGTATGTTACTTGATAGGCAGAAAGGGTGTTGTAATTATGTGAGCTCCTCAAGCAAGCCGATATGCTTAGAACTGTGGTTGGACCTACTTTTGAAATACCTTCAAGACATGTTTACAGAAATCATTACAAATCATACAATATATGAAACACAACAATCACCTTCATCAAATTCAAATTGTTCATTCCATTTTTTTGTTCCACTTGCAATTATATCATTTTTACTAAGCACATTATAAAAATCTTTTGTACCTTTCTGTTTTTTAGCAAATATTTGTAATTTTCTTGGAATAAAAGGATAGTCTATTTTTGGATGGGTCAAGTTACACCGACTGCAAAGCTCCCTTATAGCTGTAAAAATTCCGTGATATTGTAAGAAATTTGCTCTAACACCATATTTTTCTCTTAATTCAAAAAAACTGAAGAAGTTGTTGTTATCCTTTTTTAAGTCATTAACTACTACAACTCCCTTCCTATACCAATCCTTATAAAAAACACTATTATTATCTATTTTGATTTTTTCGTTTAACCATATAGGCATGTCGGAGATCTGTTTTGAATCTGTATATTTTTCCTCAAGAATAGTAAGATTTTTCCATGCAAGAAAGACATCTTTCCAGAAAAGATTTTTACAGTTATTATGACAAAAGGAAATATAGTCTGGTCCACAGTTTACAAGAAGGTTTTTATCAATA
>NW_018408154.1:2253686-2382129 GCF_002113885.1 Mizuhopecten yessoensis
TATAGCTGTAACAATTCCGTGATATTGTAAGAAATTTGCTCTAACACCATATTTTTCTCTTAATTCAAAAAAACTGAAGAAGTTGTTGTTATCCTTTTTTAAGTCATTAACTACTACAACTCCCTTCCTATACCAATCCTTATAAAAAACACTATTATTATCTATTTTGATTTTTTCGTTTAACCATATAGGCATGTCGGAGATCTGTTTTGAATCTGTATATTTTTCCTCAAGAATAGTAAGATTTTTCCATGCAAGAAAGACATCTTTCCAGAAAAGATTTTTACAGTTATTATGACAAAAGGAAATATAGTCTGGTCCACAGTTTACAAGAAGGTTTTTATCAATATTTGAATTAAAAATAATTTGCCATGTTCCTGTTGTTGAGAGTAATCTTCTAATCCAAGTTAGTTTTAATGAGTCTACAAATGATTTAATATGAATCATTTTGAGACCACCATCAGAAAAAGTTTTTAATAATTACATCTCTTTTAATTTTATCAATCTTACTATTCCAGAGGAAATTATATATTTCTGTATTTATCTTTTTGTCAAATGTATTATCATTATTTGGTAAAGCGATAAATAACTGATTAAATTGAGAAATTAGGATAGACTTTATTATATTTATTCTCCCTATTGGTGTAAGAATTCTCCTACTCCAAGTCTTCATCAAAGCTTTAAGTTTTACTAGTTTTTTATCAAAATTTATTTTTGGAATACGATCTAGATCAACATGAAAATCAATACCCAGAAGTGTAAACCTTGTATGTCCCCACTGTAAATTCCATTCATTAGCCATAACCTCATCACTATATTTTTTACTCCCTATCCAAACTACTTCGGTTTTTCCCAAATTCATTTTTAATCCGGATATTTTTCAAAGTATTTTAATTCTTTTATAGATTCTCTAAGTGACATTTCTGATCCGTCCAGAATTAAAGATGTGTCGTCTGCATATTGTGAAAGTAAAATAGTTTGTTCAGCTTCGAGTACTTTTAAGCCTTTGATATTCTTGTTATTTCTTAATTTGATTGCCAAAATTTCCGAACAGAGGATAAAAATATAAGGTGATATCTGATCACCTTGTCGGCAACCCCTTTTTATATCAAAGAATTTTGACAGATTCCCCCCCTGATTAATTGCCGAATTAGAGTTTTTTTGAAAAGTTTGAACAAACTTGGTAGTCCTTCATCCCAGCATGCTACAGGCCTAATTTCAGTACCCTGGACCTTTTGGTTATTGAGAAGTTGTTTGAAGATTTTAAAACATTTGACCCCTGTAACCTTGAAAGCTGGTCAAGACCATTCATTTGAACAAGCTTGGTAGCCCTTCATCCCAGCATGCTACAGGCCCAATATCAGTACCCTGGGCGTTATGGTTATTGAGAAGAAGGCGTTTGAAGATTTTAAGACATCTCACCCCAGTGAGCTTGAAAGTTTGTCAAGGTCATACATTTAAACAAACTTGTTAGCCCTTCATCCTAGCATGCTACAGGCCCAATATCAGTACCCTGGGCCTTTTGGTTATTGAGAAGAAGTTGTTTGAAGATTTTAACATAGTTGACCCCTGTGACCTTGAAGGGGGGACAAGGTCATTTATTTGAACAAACTTTGTAGCCCTTCATCCCAGCATGCTACAGGCCTAATATAAGTTCCCTGGGCCTTTTGGTTATTGAGAAGAAGTTGTTTGAAGATTTTAACATAGTTGACCCCTGTGACCTTGAAAGTGGGTCAAGGACATTCATTTGAACAAACTTGGTGGCCCTTCATCCCAGCATGCTACAGGCCTAATATCAGTACCCTTGGCCTTTCGGTTATTGAGAAGAAGTTGTTTGAAGATTTTAACATAGTTGACCCCTGTGACCTTGAAAGTGGGTCAAGGTCATTCATTTGATCAAACTTGGTGGCCCTTCATCCCAGCATGCTACAGGCCTAATATCAGTACCCTTGGCCTTTCGGTTATTGAGAAGAAGTTGTTTGAAGATTTTAACATAGTTGACCCCTGTGACCTTGAAAGTGGGTCAAGGTCATTCATTTGATCAAACTTGGTGGCCCTTCATCCCAGCATGCTACAGGCCTAATATAAGTTCCCTGGGCCTTTTGGTTATTGAGAAGAAGTTGTTTAAAGTAAAAGGTTGATGCCGGACAGACGGACGACGGACGACGGACGCCGCACCATAACATAAGCTCACTTGCCCTTCGGGCAGGTGAGCTAAAAACCTTACCATCCCATTTCCATGAATCAAGGACACTACAAATTCCATTTTTGACTTCTAATTCCTGCATGGCCTTGGTCACTAAATTGTTCAGTACACTTTCATCATCATCAACTATAAAAAAACAACACAAAAAGACATAGTTAGTACAATATATGTTTTGACCCCTACAACACAAAACCATATAAAACATGATCCCTGAAACAAAAACTCTCTTGATGTTATTGCCCCTAAAACACAATACCATATATAATGTGACCTCTAAAACTCATTGCCTAAAACCCCTGTCACACTAGGGCTGCGTTCCCACGGCGTCCAAGAAAAATCCAGAACACCAAGCAACGTCCGCACTTTGACCAAGCCCAAAACAAACGCCGTCGCTTAGCATTCTGATAAGAGCGCAGTGTGATCACCGTAGCAGCGCAGTTATGTCTCCTACATTGTCACAGGATCGCCGCGGGTGCGCACAGAGGTCGTAGTGCGAACGCAATGGTTATCGGTGGCGCTTGCACGGCGATAGTACGGCGTTCTCTGAGATGACACTGTGTCTCTACCGTGCTTATACATGCTGTGGCAACTCGATGCACGCAGTGGAAGCGCCGTGAGAGCGCAGACAATCGTTAACTAAAACTCCGTAGGAACGCCATGAAGCTCCGTAGAAACGCCAAGGTCGCTGTGAAAACGCTGTGACATCGCCATCTTCATGAAAAATATAAATTTTTCCTGTGATCTCACGGTGCTCTGGGAAATTTACCAACACCGTGCAATCGCAGTGGCAACGCGGCTAGGTGTGACAGGTGTATTATATGCTGTGACCCCAACAACACAATACCATATGTGTTGTCAGCCCAGGATATATGGGTTTGTTTTTGGAAGGCTGTAACGCTTACTGATCCATACTGTAAATGAGACCTCGACACAGCAGACATACATCTTACCTTTAGGGGGAAGGACGCAGTAGGCAATGATGTCCCTTAGGGCTCTGACCTTGAGGTTGTCAGCCTTGACCTTCTGAGGTGAGGGTTCCAAACTATCCTTGGTATCTTCTATACTAGTTTGTCTACAACACAGTGAAGGGTTTACAATATTTCTGTATCTTAAAATTGTAGTTACATGATTAGGGAATTGTTTTCATTCAATCTTTATATAACCATCATAAAACAACACTAATATAATTCTAACTATAACAAATTGATGACAAGCAGCTGAAATTCTTCAATGAATACACAAAGTAATATTTCTCCTTTTGACAAATACATGTTTCATATGAAGGTTTTTGCAATGTCTTGATAATGTAAGCACTGTTTTACAAGAAAGTCAGTATACATGCTGCACATGGTCGAACTAGAAATTCTTCATTTTAGACAAAGTTTTGGAGACAGAAACACAGTAAGTAAGGTCTCACAAAGCTCTACTCTAAACTTATTCTAACTTGTAATGTCATATGTGATGTACATCTATACAATTTGTGTATCCTTGACCTTGGCCTATATTTTATCTGTGAGTTATACACAATACCCTCAAGTCACAATACCTGGTAAACAAACCTACAGAGTTTCAATAGAAATTACTGCATACTTCCCACCTCTCACAATGGAAAACTGTGGGCAATAAATCACTTGCTACCACAGTCCACTGCACACATAATCCCCTTTCATGGCTAATCATGATTACATGACCATGAAAAGGGGTGTGCCCAGTGGACTGTGGTCACAAATGCTGTAAGAAAGGGGAGATAATCAATAAGAAGGTAAAGATGAAGTCAATACAGTGGAAAGGATAAACTTAATTGACACATTCAAAATATGAAAAATAACAAAAATAAAGTTAAAAATGGTAATTTCATGATTGAAAAACAAACAAAACGAATGAGTTGGCAGCGTTATTGATTTCCTTATCACGTGACAGGATAAGCATTTCCTGGAAAAGTTTATAAACTTTAGAAGCTGTTTCTTTATACAAAATTGTTCATTCAAATATACCATTCATTGAAAGAAATGGAATTCCTTAGGGATTGATAAACCCTTACATTGTATGTATGAAAATGGTTTCAATATCCTGTACCTTTGCCACATCTTGAAAATTAAACTGAAAATGTAGTCAGAAATTCAACGTTGTTTCCCGTATTTTGAACAGACACTCCTTACCTTCCCCGACACTGGACCTGGATAGTAATCCAAAAACACTTGTATCCATTATGAAGGATACACTCAGACTGGGCTATTGAGAATAAAGACAAACTTACCTGGTTCTGATTAGTACTCACTCACACAGGTACATGTAAATTATCTGCAGTGTAGGGTAGGTAAAAAGATTGTCCAGGTGAACATTTTTTACTCAATTTTTCTGTTTTGTTCGAGTTGGGAAGCATGCAGTAAGCCAGTTATTGCATGATTTCTCGTCACTCGGGACTTATTACACCCTCGCTTCGCTCGGGTGTAATAAATCCCTTGTTACTCGAAAACCATGCAATAACCTTTACATGTTCTTCAGTTCAGAAGCTAATCTGGACAAGCACTGCACTGATTTGACCTTTCACCCTTTTCTGCAGACTATATATGTTGGATACCTGTATATGTTACATGATACAATGTCTTGTCATAATATCTTTTGAAATTTCATCAAGTTATGACCAGTGGTTCAAAGGTAATGGTTCAGTCAACCACTGCAGTGATTTGAACTTTAACCCCTTGTCCTGACCTTGCCATTGAGGGTACAGACATGTGTATGGTATGCGACACACTGTCTTGTCATAATACACATAACTGTTGTCAAAACATGTGAACACGGTGAACTCACCTTAATTTCCGTTTGCGAAATATCGGGTTTTCTGTGTCTGTGAGAGGTTTGAGTGTGACATTGTTATCCGGTATCCTCATGGTTGTTAGGTGCTGAGAGTGTGCTAACTTGATGTCCTCCATCCCAATCTGTACAATTACAATTTAGGTCAGATTACCTTTTGTCTTCAATTTTATATATTTTTGTTAAAATATACACATCTTACTTTTTATAAAAGAAAGTAATTCGTAAGATTACATACTAATCCAAGTTTTTTTCTTCTTTTGAGTTTCAAATGCTTCATTTTCCCAGCAATTTTAATAAGGGAACAATTTAATGAGACATGCTCAAGTTTGTTATATTCATTTTTTAACGACAAATGTTTCAAAACCTATGTATGGATGTTGATTGCCTAGTAAGGATGCTGAGTGGAGGTTTGTCTACCTTGTCCATGAACACAGCAGGTGATTGTAGCTTGTTGTCTGGAGCTTCGTTTAACCAGGGATGGCCAAGTAATTCCTGGATGTTCATTCTGAATGAGGGATCTACATGCAGTAAACTGTAAACAGAAAATAACATTTGTATGTGTGCATTCATAAAAAGCTTATACTGTAGCTTACACTATTTCTTATACCTACTTAAGTGTGTATAACTTCTACCAGAATTTTTCCTATATATCAACTTACAGGCCATCCACTATTTTTACATATCAATTATTGCCTCAAACAAATTCCTACATGGCCTGACTGACTCATCAGTTGTAAACCAATACACTTGACAAATGGTGGTAAAAAGGAATTCCACTATCTGTGATCGTTGTCTACCATGTATATCTAAACTCCAATTAAATATTTTTCAAAGTTAAAGGAGAAAAACTCCCTTATAAGCTTGTTTGTCTTCTTTGCAAAATTTGAAAATTGATTCACATGGTATTTGATAAACAAGAGACATGCTATGTGAAACCTCTATATACCACTCGTGTTTGGTACAATGTGAAACCTCTATTTACTACTCGTGTTTGGTACAATGGGAAACCTCTATATACCACTCCTGTTTGGTACAATGTGAAACCTCAATATACCACTCGTGTTTGGAACAATATGAAACCTCTATATACCACTCCTGTTTGGTACAATGTGAAATCTCTATATACCACTCGTGTTTGTTACAATGTGAAACCTCTATTTACTACTCGTGTTTGGTACAATGGGAAACCTCTATATACCACTCCTGTTTGGTACAATGTGAAATCTCTATATACCACTCGTGTTTGTTACAATGTGAAACCTGTATATACCACTCGTGTTTGGTACAGTGTGAAACCTCTATGTACCACTCGTGTTTGGTACACTGTGAAACCTCTATATACCACTCGTGTTTGGTACAATGCATAAACAGTGAAGTCTAAACCCTAGAAAAGTCCCCTGACTCGGGTACATTGCCAATCAGGTTAAAATCAACCCCTTAGCCTTTTACCGTGATTTTTTAAAGCTAGATGGACATACCAAAAGTACACACAGACTTGACAGCCATTCCTGTAGTACAGGTAACATGATTTTAATCTCTCAGCTATTCCTACAATATGTTCATACATTACCAATACAGACACAGTATTATATCTACCTTTTCACAACATCTTTAGCAGAATCTGAGATAAACTGCCAGTCATCCTCTGGGAACTCGTACTGTCCTGAGAGAATCTTCTTCCTCATGGCGGACGTGATCTGTCTGGTGGGTGTCTCAGAGTAGAAGGGAGGGTAACCACACAACATGATGTACAGAATCACTCCCATACTCCACATGTCACAGCTCTGGAAATATATCTTTTTCTGTTGCATTGTCTAAAATAACTTTTGTTCATCGTCATATCTTATATATATGTATTGTTTGGATATGTGTATTTCTTAACTTACCTAAGATAAAGTATTACATTATTTAATTGATTGGTAGGTGTGTATTGTATGGTATAAACTGTATTGTTTGAGGCTAGTATTGTTCGGTAACCCACCTTATTGTAGCACATTTTTTTAGGCTAGTATTGTTCCGTAACCTACCTTATCAGTGGTGTGCTGTTTTAGGCTAGTATTGTTCCGTAACCTACCTTATCAGTGGTGTGCTGTTTTAGGCTAGTATTGTTCCGTAACCTACCTTATCAGTGGTGTGCTGTTTTAGGCTAGTATTGTTCCGTAACCTACCTTATCAGTGGTGTGCTGTTTTAGGCTAGTATTGTTCCGTAACCTACCTTATCAGTGGTGTGCTGTTTTAGGCTAGTATTGTTCCGTAACCTACCTTATCAGTGGTGTGCTGTTTTAGGCTAGTATTGTTCCGTAACCTACCTTATCAGTGGTGTGCTGTTTTAGGCTAGTATTGTTCCGTAACCTACCTTATCAGTGGTGTGCTGTTTTAGGCTAGTATTGTTCCGTAACCTACCTTATCAGTGGTGTGCTGTTTTAGGCTAGTATAGTTCCGTAACCTACCTTATCAGAGGTGTGCTGTTTTAGGCTAGTATAGTTCCGTAACCTACCTTATCAGAGGTGTGCTGTTTTAGGCTAGTATAGTTCCGTAACCTACCTGATCAGAGGTGTGCTGTTTTAGGCTAGTATAGTTCCGTAACCTACCTTATTGTAGGCGTGCTGTTTTAGGCTGGTATTGATTAGTTACCTACCTTATTGTAGGCGTGCTGTTTTAGGCTGGTATTGATTAGTTACCTAACTTATCGTAGGTGTGCTGTTTTAGGCTGGTATTGATTAGTTACCTAACTTATCGTAGGTGTGCTGTTTTAGGCGGGTATTGATAAGTTACCTACCTTATCATAGGTGTGCTGTTTTAGGCTAGTATTGTTTGATAACCCACCTTATTATAGTATATTGTTTTTTCGGCTGGTATTGATAAGTTACCTACCTTATCATAGGTGTGCTGTTTTAGGCTAGTATTGTTTGATTACCCACCTTATTGTAGTATATTGTTTTAGGCTAGTATTGTTTGATAACCAACCTTATCGTAGGTGTATGGTTTTAGACTAGTATTGTTTAGTTACCTACCTTATCGTAGGTGTATGGTTTCGAGGTCGGTATGATTCCTCTCTTCTGCTTTGCTTGATATTTATGAGCTTCTAAAACCTGGAATACAAACATTTTTACGTGCATAATTATCTCACAATATCTGGAAAATTTTGGATCCATTTCACAGACTTCATTGCAATTCTGATCTTATCTCACAATATCTTGAATGTCAAGAACTTTAAAGTTTTGTGTGTAATATTCTGAGTTTTTTAAAAACACATATAAAGCTGCCAGGTACACTTGTACACATAATGCTAACACATATGAATGTGATTAAAAGTAAAAACAGAAAACTGTTTCAAAGATATTTCATGATCTTGCGTACATATCCCAAAAATATCTTATCTAAACTAAGTCTAGTAAACAGCATTATCAACAACACACCTGTGGAGCTACGTAGTAGGGGGTAAAGTGAGGTGTTTGTAGATTTCCATCGTCGATTTTAGCAAATCCAAAATCTGTCAGTTTCACCAAACTATCCTGGAAAAGTAAGTAACATTTATCTATTATGTAGGGTAAAGTAAGTAACATTTATCTATTATGTAGGGTAAAGTGAGTAACATTTATCTATTATGTATGGTAAAGTAAGTAACATTTCTCTATTATGTAGGGTAAAGTAAGTAACATTTATCTCTTATGTAGGGTAAAGTAAGTAACATTTATCTCTTATGTAGGGTAAAGTAAGTAACATTTATCTCTTATGTAGGGTAAAGTAAGTAACATTTATCTCTTATGTAGGGTAAAGTAAGTAACATTTATCTATTTTGTAGGGTAAAGTAAGTAACATTTATCTATTACGTAGGGTAAAGTAAGTAACATTTATCTATTACGTAGGGTAAAGTAAGTAACATTTATCTATTATGGAGGGTAAAGTAAGTAACATTTATCTATTATGGAGGGTAAAGTAAGTAACATTTATCTATTATGGAGGGTAAAGTAAGTAACATTTATCTATTATGTATGGGAAAGTAAGTAACATTTATCTATTATGTATGGCAAAGTAAGTAACATTTATCTATTATGTAGGGAAAAGTAAGTAACATTTATCTATTATGTATGGGAAAGTAAGTAACATTTATCTATTATGTATGGGAAAGTAAGTAACATTTATCTATTATGTATGGCAAAGTAAGTAACATTTATCTATTATGTAGGGAAAAGTAAGTAACATTTATCTATTATGTAGGGTAAAGAAAGTAACATTTATCTATTATGTAGGTAAAGTAAGTAACATTTATCTATTATGTATGGCAAAGTAAGTAACATTTATCTATTATGTAGGGTAAAGAAAGTAACATTTATCTATTATGTAGGTAAAGTAAGTAACATTTATCTATTATGTAGGGTAAGGTAAGTAACATTTATCTATTATGTAGGGTAAAGAAAGTAACATTTATCTATTATGTAGGGTAAAGTGAGTAACATTTATCTATTATGTATGGTAAAGTATGTATAATTTATCTATTATGTATGGTAAAGTAAGTAACATTTCTCTATTATGTATGGTAAAGTAAGTAACATTTTTCTATTATGTATGATAAAATAAGTAACATTATCTATTATGTATGGTAAAGTAAGTAACATTTCTCTATTATGTATGGTAAAGTAAGTAACATTTTTCTATTATGTATGATAAAATAAGTAACATTATCTATTATGTATGGTAAAGTAAGTAACATTTTTCTATTATGTATGATAAAATAAGTAACATTATCTATTATGTATGGTAAAGTAAGTAACATTTATCTATTATGTATGGCAAAGTAAGTAACATTTATCTATTATGTAGGGAAAAGTAAGTAACATTTATCTATTATGTATGGCAAAGTAAGTAACATTTATCTATTATGTAGGGTAAAGAAAGTAACATTTATCTATTATGTAGGGTAAAGAAAGTAACATTTATCTATTATGTAGGTAAAGTAAGTAACATTTATCTATTATGTATGGCAAAGTAAGTAACATTTATCTATTATGTAGGGTAAAGTGAGTAACATTTATCTATTATGTATGGTAAAGTATGTATAATTTATCTATTATGTATGGTAAAGTAAGTAACATTTTTCTATTATGTATGATAAAATAAGTAACATTATCTATTATGTATGGTAAAGTAAGTAACATTTCTCTATTATGTATGGTAAAGTAAGTAACATTTATCTATTATGTATGGTAAAGTATTTTTTCAGATCTAAACAAATATTGCAATTCATGAGACTGACCTTTTTTTTTTACAGTTTTCTGTTTGTAATTTGGTAAACTCCTAAACTTATTCTAAAAAATAAAAAATCTTTTTACTGATACCGTATACATTTTGCAATTTTTACTTTTATTTTGTATCTCTGACAGGAAATAAAAAATAAAATGAAAAAATTGAGTCCCTATATATCCCATTATTATTTTACTTTAAGTTTTACTATGTTTTGAAGTACACATGAAAGGACACACGAGATGCTAGTCTTGTTAAATGTCTCCTACCTCTGTATTGTCTCTAATCAATAGATTCTCAGGTTTCAGGTCCCTGTGGGCAATATTCAAGGTGTGACACCTTAACACTGCATTGGCAATCTGTTTGAGAGAAAAAAAATGTGTGTCAAATACAGTCTAGATTATACCATCAACTTATGAAAAAGATGTGACTTAAGGTTTCTGAACAGTAAAGGTAAATGAGTAATGAAAGTATACATCTGATAAACACATAACAGCCCCACTTTATCTATTTTTACATCTAGCAATGAAGAATAAGATTATACAATTAAACCTTTAATACTTGTCAGAGTTTTTAGCACACCCTTGAGAGTACATTTTGTTTTTTTGACTCCTAGAAATGAGCTCCAAGTTATTTAACACATTTGTTCGTCCTTCCAATTCTAGGGAAAGGCTATATTATGTCTGCTGAAATTGCTAAATGTTATGGGTCAATTGTATTAGCCCTGAAGGTCGATAAATTGTTATGTGATACACCTTTCATTGATGAAACAATTATAAAGTTGTATGTTATAATCAGAATATGATTTAGACAGCAGGCAACAATTATTTTGCACAGGACTATAAATGAGTATTGTCATCTTTAAATAAACATAGTACATCAGAGATTCATATTTTCTAATTTGATTTCCAATTTTAAAATGATTACAAAAATTACAGAAAAGTTAATGGTCCAACCTGTCTTAAGTATTTGGCAGCCTTTCTTTCTGTGAACCCACTTTCTTTACTGATTCTGTCGAAGAGTTCTCCCCCTTGCATGTACTCCAGCACCACCAGCAGTCTGGGTCTAAGGGATAACAATGAAAAAACATCATTTGAAGCATTACTTTGATTTAAGATGGAATATATACAATTACACCTACTATACAAACTAACCTAGTCACTTTCTGGCATTAACTTAAAGAAACCACATTCAAATGACATAAAACTCAGTAATATAATGGAACCCTGCAAGACAATCCTATAAATTTAGAAAAATATTTAGTGACTAAAAACAAATTTTACACTTAATTCTTTCTTTAAATATTGAACAAGTTTAAATAAACTTTAAATTTCTACTAATAACATATATACTAAAGGTGTCTGAAAAAGTTTCAGCTGATAAATAATACATCTTTCAAAGTAATAATGTGATTTTACTATAATTCATAATTATTTTCTGGAAGAGCATGCACCTTTAATTTTCACTGGCACAGTTTATGCTAAACTGTTTTTATAATATTTCAAGAATATTTTCATTGAGGATGGTGCTTTTTTACAATGAAAAAGGTACATTGTCGTAGCAGCACAACAGCTTCTTTGGTGAGTATATTCAGACTATAAATAAGTGGCAATTAGTGTACTTTCTAAGGCCTTTTTGGGATTTATTCATTGATACATACATGTTTATTTCTAACATATATTTTTTATAGGAAATGTTGTATGTGTGACGTGTTTTGAATACATGTACTTCCGTTTATATTCAATTTGTTATGAAGGAGTTTGCCACCGTGAGGGTCTGATGTTTTACCAGGTATTATCTGTGTTGACTTGCGGTTTTACCAGGTATTATCTGTGTTGACCTACGGTTTTACCAGGTATTATCTGTGTTGACCTGCGGTTTTACCAGGTATTATCTGTGTTGACCGGCGGTTTTACCAGGTATTATCTGTGTTGACCTGTGTTTACTAGTGGTCATACTGCATCATTAGGAATATTAACTGTCGTATATGTAAACTCCCTTTACATCAATCAGATCCTCCTCCTACAGTAACACCTTGTTACACATGTACTGCCACGATTTATCCAGAGAATCGCTGGTATTATAAAGAGGTTTGTCAATAAATGGAGGAAAATGTACCAAAGTCTTTTTATGAAAAACAAGGGTACTGCCGGGCGGAACAATATACGCCCGTTGAATGCCATATAGTGTTATATACTTTCTTACATTGAAACAAGATCTGCATCAATCTAAGAGTGGTTAGCTGACATGCTATAAAAAATGGAGGAGAAAATCTCTGGACAAAAAATCAAATACTGAAATAAACAAAGGGCAAGAACTTTTGCAAAAACTGTCGAATCAAAATTCTTTTATGGGAGACACAACTTCATATCATGATTATAATGTATACCAAGTTTCAAAGATGCAAAAAATAATTGAATCAAAATTCTTTTCAAGGAAACACAACAACATATCATGATTATTAAGCCTACCAAGTTTCAAAGAAATCCTTAAAAAAATGTAGGAGGAGATCTCCGGACAAAAAATCAAATACTGAAATGAACAAAGGGCAATAACTCTTGGAAAAATTGTTGAATCAAAAATCTTTTAAGGGAGACACAACTTCATATCATGATTATAATGTATACCAAGTTTCAAAGAGATCGGTGGAAAATTGTAGGAGGAGATTGCCGGACAAATTAAAGTTTACGCCGGACGGACAACCCCATACCATAATACTTCCATCAAATTTGACGGACATATTAAAAGAAAGCAGACCTTGAAATTTGTTGGAGGTTTAAATAACAATAATAAAGCCAAATAACAATATATGTATTTTTCCTGTTTCGGCTCCAAAAAAGATAGGGTAGGTATGTAGGAAAAACATTTTCTTTTTTTTTCTTTTTTTGTGCTGGTGAAGAAAATCTCCTGATTACTTTTGTGAATGTCAAAAATTATTATTGTTTTAATAAAGTATGAATGGCACCAACATTTTGTTATTCTTGTAAAATAAATCAAAAAAATCAAAAAAATCAGGGCATTTCTAGATTTTGTGTTGAGTAGGCCCAAACAACACATTGAAGTAAATTATTATTTGACCCACCTTAACATTTATGGAATAACCAACATAATTTACAGTAGTGCTACCACCAGTGTTACATTTCTAAATTATCCCTACAGCTGGACACTAGTTCTTAGTAATCCAAACTCCATTGATGGTCACCAGTGTTACATTCTCTTTAATATTACTGATGTTTTCTGTTCTCAATTTTCACTGCCACCATTTCAAATTAATTGAACAAAAAAATAAGTACATTTATATTTACACTTTACATGTATTTACAACACAAGCTTTTCAATCCATCATGAAATAAAAAAGGTCTTCACTATTGTGAACAAGGTGGCAATTGAAACGAAGAGCCTTTATAATATATAGAGGTTTTACTGTACCTGTTACATGTTTACAAAACATTCCTGGAAAACTACTGTTTTAGGTAACCCGATTCCCTTGCCTGTCTTACACGACTTAAGCAAATAACATTCCATTTCATAATGATAACCATACATAACATCTATTATTCTATTTTTACATTCATTTAAAAAAAGGTCAGTGAAAAATGTCTTAAGCTATCAAATGATTTCAAGTGTCCTATTTATCCTTGGATACTAGACTTAATTTCAATAAATAAGTAAGGTACATATAGATAACACTTAGTAAATTAACCCTCCCAGTTGTAATTGTCCTATTTGATTTGACATTTCATGCAAACTCACCTTGCATGTGGTTCCCCTGGAAACTGTATATCATTTGCATATACATCGAACACAGACACAATGTTGTCATGGCCACTACACATTGTATGCAGGTTAACCTCTGTCCGAGCTTTGGGGGAATCCAGCAGACATTTCAGGGCAAATTTTTTGGAATTGTTCCTTTTTGTACATGGCCTGGAAAAAAAATCCTCATCATATATACTGCTAAGCTTGTTAATTTATTAGTTCAGTTGTGCTTAACTGAAATAAGTGTTGAAATGTTTTTTTTTTGTTTTTATTGTAAAACTTTCCACACAAAATTGCAATCTAGTGATAGTCAACAGTCTAATTTTGGTAAGGCACGTCTCCCCCCACCCCCCAAATATGCACGTGTCAAATTTTCCAGAGGTCAGACTCAGTTCAGATCTGAGTCTGCCAATTTCTTTTCAGGTTCATGTACTTATCAGCTGGTTGAACCAGATACGCAAAAGGAGTGTGTCTGATTGTCTGTATGAATTTTCAGTTTTAATTGTAAAACCTTCCACAAAAAATATCATTACCTTACTGGGCCACTGATGCCTGTGCCAAGCTTCTGGTTCCATTGTACAACATAGTCATCAACAATGGAACTTGTCTGAAACATCAAGAATAAGCTGGTAAATAAATACAATATTAATGATTTTTAGCATTTTAAATAGTGCCCTATCTAGCTAACATTTAAGCTACTCTAAAGCGCTACATAGATATAAAATTAATACAATTAGCATTCACAGCAATCAATACAATTTTGAGGAATTTGCAGGAGCTGCCTTATCAGGCACTTACTACTAGTCCTATGCCACCTGGCTAATATCTCCCTATGTGTGTATGCCTGCGTGTGTGCTGGAGATGTAAAGTGTTGTCTTTGTAGTGGGACCGTGCTTCCAACGGCATAATTTATAGTGCTACCTCACTTGAATGCTACAGCACAGATACCGCAACATCCACCCCAGACCAACTTATACTCCATCTGGGTTGTTGGTTGTGTAGGCAGGAGAAAAACCCTTTCTCTGAATATCCATGCACATGACGACTTTGGGGATCGAATCCCGGCCGCCTGCCCTTCCATTGATAGAACTTTATGAGACTCACTAAAAGGTTTTTGTTCTGATAATTAAAAAATATAGGCATTTTAACAATTTATGATGATCTTTGGAATTTGTATGAAAAGTATTCTATAGACTGAATTTATTCCTGCAGTCCAAAACAAAATATGATGTTCTCGCACATGTATGCCATTTTTTAACAATGTAAGCAAAAAAAAATAGATTTTAAGTTAGAATTCATCTTCTAATGATATCTGAACTTAAACAAGAGGCCCAATGGGCCTGCATCGCTCACCTTCGGGCCAGGTGAGCTACAAATAATCATCTGTAGACTTTTAATGACGCATAACTATGTATTATAAGGATACATTATTGTAATAACTGTTAAAACACTAATTGATATAAAGGTATTTTTGCAAAGACTGATCTGATTTACTGATCTGATTTGGGTCCTGCCTCCTATTCATTTATTACATGGTTGGTAACTCTCTTAACTTTTTGAGACTGTCTATTTTACTGAAGCGGAACAGGACTGGGTCGATCTTTGGAGACCAGATAGCTCAATTGGTAGAGTCTGTCTGTCTCGAGTTCGGGAGGTCCCGGGTTCGAACCCTGGTCTAGCCGAGCATTTTTCCTCTCGTGTTACATTACATCTTTTATTTTTATGAAAAGCAACACATTTTTGTGTTCTAAGATTTAAGATAAATTTAGAAGCTTTTGAAAAACTTCAAAACTGAACACTGTTCAATCAAAAGCTGTTGATATTTCTATCTTACAGGTGAAATCTAAAATTTGGATTTAAGTTTTTTTTTTTTTTACATAAGGCAACAAGAGTTTCATTCAAGCGTAACATACTGTACAAAGAAATCTCACAAATGCAAGACAATCTCAGAAAGTCTATGAGTTTCTAGCTTGTTTAAAGTGATAGGCTAATTAAGAGAATGTGGTGTCTGTTAATCAGTGTCCGTCTACTCATATGGATCAGAGGGTAGTCACTGATCTAAGTCCCTCATTGAAACAACTGAGATCTTTATCTTTTCTGCACTGTTTACAATGTAGTTTCCCTCAAGGCAACTTGAAATAGATTGGCCTCTTTACAGATTCAATGGACACTACGTCTTAACAACTTTATCTGTTTTGCTAATGAAGGTATGTCACCACTTAAACATAATCCCTAAACTCATGGTTCATCCACAGGGGCAGGTTATTATGTAATACAGCTGGCTTCCCATTTCATATATATTATTCTTATTGTTTGTAACCTGCCCCTGTGGTTCATCTCGGATATTTGTTTGTTGTCACTGTCAAATCGGTACACTAGAATCGCCTGACCATGATAAATGTTAACATGTAGGTATATCACAGATCTGTTGGAACCTAACAACCGCTGTGTTTGTGCCTTGCCTTGATTCTAGGTCCCTCGTTATTAGGCCGGTTCAGCTGGTTCTTGTCTTCTGACATTTTTTATGATCTGCAAATGAACGGATGAACCGGATGTAACGCTAAATCATTCGGAAAAGAAAGTGATTCGAAAACCCCCACTGCTTCCCGAATGTACCGGAAATGATAACGACGAAATTATTTTTTACAAAGGGGTCAAACCCCCCTGTACTAAAACTATTTATATTTCTGTATGTACGTTAATTCACTAAAATATACGCATTGTACGTAAGCAGAGATTTTTTATGAGCATAGTTTTAACATTTCACTTTAAAAGAATTTATATAAAAAAAATGAAAAACTAAAATACGACGTATCCAACCTTCCATAATAGAATCGACCATGTCAGCAGACACTATGGACGACGTATAATGCGCTTAATGTTTTGCTGAGAAAACCCGATAAAATGATATCAAAACAATTTGCATGGATTGGAGGCCTGGCGACAGTTGTTGCTACAGGTCTTTATGTATTCTTTGGTCCTTCCGAAAAGAAGAAGCCTAAGAAGAAAGGTAACGTTTGCGAAAGTTAATCAAGGTGGTGTCTTTTACCATATGCAGATCTGATGAAAACAGAAAATTATGACATGCACAGGGTTATGCACCGCAATATTACTGCGTACTTTTCCATTTTGTCAGATTGAAAATATATTTACTATTCATTCTGTTAACCTTATACTATACTGATATTTAACAAACTATAGCAATTTCTCCTTAAAAATTACCAGATACATAAATGTAAGCTTCATGTTAAATTTCATCATGTTTCGATACGGCGAGAATAAGTTGATCTTCAGTAAGTATTCGTTCTTGGATGTGAAACAACACTGGTAAACCTGATTATGTTCATTTCACATGGCGATGCTTACCAATGTATGGAAAAGCAATACTAAGGCCTTTATACTGACTCTATTCTCCATTAATTGACATTAAGAGACGAATGAGTTAACATTGATTCTAACAATGTTTTCAGCTATATTGAAAGTAAAAACGTGAAACACATAGCATATGTTTAAGAAATGCATGAGAATCAATTAATCAAATCCAGCAGAGACGTAGATACTGGCTTTATCCTATTATATGTCTCTGAATCCAGCAATATATTTTGAATTGTGTATTTTTATGCCCCCGCCATAAAATGGAGGGGTATATAGTGTTGCCCATGTTCGTTCCGTCGCGTCCCGATTCAATGTAAACACTAATCAAATTCATTCTTTGACAGATTTTCGTCAAACTTTATACAAAGGTACAATTCACAACCCTCCATAAAATGGGGGAGCATATATATATAGTGTTGCCCATGTCAGTCCTGTCCCATCCCAATTCAATGTAAACACTTAGCAACTTCATTCTTTGACAGATATTGGTCAAACTTTATACAAAGGTCAAGTATGAGGTATACTTTAGACATCGTTGTGTTTCAGGGATCCAAGGTCAAGGTCACACCTGCTATATATAGAAAATCATCAACTGATTCAATTTAAACACTTAGCAACTTCATTCTTTCATGGAATTTTGGTTAAACTTTATGCAAAGGTCAATTATGAGTAAACTTTGGACATTGTTGTGTTTCACAGTTCCAAGGTCAAGGCCAAGGTCACTTGCTATATATAGAAAATCATCAACTGATTAAATTTAAACACTTATAGCAACTTCATTCTTTCACGGATTTTGATCAAACTTTATACAAAGGTCAAATATTGGTATACCTCTGACATCCTTGTGTTTCAGGGTTCCAAGGTCAAGGCCAAGGTCACTGTTGCTATATATAGAAAATCATCAATTGATACATTTTAAACACTTAGTAACTTCATTCTTTCAGGGATTTTGGTCAAACTTTATATAAAGGTCAAGTATGGGTATACCTCTGACATCCTTGTTTTTCAGGATGGTAATATCAATATTCATACAAAAAAAACATATGAATACTAAAATCAACTTATCAACTTTAAGTGTATAGTACCTTGTGTACAGTATGTGCATGTTTCAGGGTATCAAGATCAAAGTGGTTGTAACTTGTAACTAATTACACATGGCAGTGGGGGCATTTATGTCTTCCAGACATTTTCTAGTTATTCATGTTTTATTAAAATCATGTAATGGTAAATGTATGAAGGGAGAAGGCTATGATAAGTTATCTACAGAAGAAAAAATAAATAAAAATCCTGAAGCGACTTTTGACATGTCCCAAAACGACTTTTGTTTTGTTACCCAAACGACCTGACACCTTTATAAATACTGTCTCGAGGAAAGTATTAATTATAAGCATTACCTGGGTAATGCTGCCCACCCATTAACACATACTGAGGTTTAACTTTTGATTTGTTTTCATGTATAGTCTAGTCCTATATCTATAAATGTTAAACCCCATGTCATGTTTCATTTCCCTGAACAGTATGTGTTCTCATGATCACTTAACAAATTTTGAAAAGGTGGTTGACTTGAACAAATTAATGCACAGTTGCCAGTTGCTATATTGCTGACCTATATATTCTGGGGAAAAAACAGCCAATTCCAAGTCGATTCGCAGGCTACTTTTGATTTTAAAGAGAACACTGCTGAATGGACATGAACAAAACCCAGCTGGTAACCTAGGTACGTAGCTGGTAACCTAGGTACGTAGCTGGTAACCTATGTAGGTAGCTGGTAACCTATGTAGGTAGCTGGTAACCTAGGTAGGTAGCTGGTAACCTAGGTACGTAGCTGGTAACCTAGGTACGTAGCTGGTAACCTAGGTAGGTAGCTGGTAACCTAGGTAGGTACATGCACCTAAATCAACGGCTGATCATTATAATGGTGCACGAGAAAGATAAATACATGCATGTACACTAAAACAAAGGTTGGTCTTGGGTACCAAATGTAACAGGAAAGGTCAAATGTAACAGCCAGAGTGGGATTTGAACCTTTCACTTCTTAATGGATGCTGTAACCCATTGAGCTACTTTGTTGCTGGTGTTCAACTTTGTCCAGTTCAGCTTCATTCATCCCTCTTCGATGATGACTTTGACCCTGAAGAGGCACAAGACCCTATACTATGTATACCTTGGCTTGAGCTTCTGTTGGTACATATAGTAGGGAAACATGAAATGTAAAAGGAAAGGAAAATACAATAGTGGGACAAGGAATCAAACCTGGGACCACCAAACTTTTGACAGACAGAACCAACTTCTAGGCCTGATCGTTTTATTTTTTATTTAAAATATATGGTGTTGTGCATTTGGGAAGCACATTTATATACATGTATAGATATGCAATTGATGCTAAAAATATTTTAGCTTGGTGTAAAAGCTGCATATTTCACTATCAATGTTTATTTCATGATCATAATTGATTCAAAGATTTGTGTAGATATACCGGTACATTATATTTTTAATATTCATTTGTTTACAGATCTGTGTCCTGGCCTGGATAACCTTGGCAACACCTGTTTCCTGAATGCTATATTGCAAGCCTTTGCATCCTGCCCAACTGTCGGCAAATGGCTGAAAGATTTCTTTTTGAAAGTCCCAGATGCCAGCAACAAATATCTAGCTTCAACAATATCTAACACAATCAGTGGTGAGTGACTGGCGACACCATTGGTTTTACTGAAAATACCAAATTATTGAATTAAATGTTCTAAATCATTCATGTAACATATCTATCGTGTTTTGCATGTTAGGCACCATGGGTTAATTAATAATAACTAATTAATTTGTGCAGAGCTGTTGGATTTTTCAGTCAAGTCTTGAACATCATTTGTTGATGAGTTCATTACAAAGATACATATATACCGGTAGTGGGTTCTCAAAACGTTGGTGAGTCACACAGGAAAAGCATGGACTCGGATATATATATATATGCGTCCCAAAGATCTTGCAAAGTACATTTACAGTGATCAAATTAAAGCATTATAGATTATTTTGTGCATAGATTCGTGAACAGATTATTTTATAAAGAACCTTAGCTTAAAACATTTCTGTAAATGTGTATTTCATGATTTATTATTTCAGTACTAAACTATGATACTGAAGTGGATGAAGATTATCACTGCCCAGCTGATGTGATCAATGCACTCCGGGGTAGAGGGTGGATTATCTCCCCCCACGAACAGGTTTGTGTACAAATATATGTACTTTTAACTTACCTTAACAATAGTACTATTAAATTGTTCTGTTTATATACAAGCCTTAAAAGTCCTTGTGATAGTTAAATATAAAAGAAATGACACAAAGAGTTTCTGATTAATTCACTAGTACATTCACCTCTTTAGAGTTTCATCAGGTGATATGTTTGTTCATGTTGTTTATATGTGTATATCTATTTTCACTATCAAAAAGTTATTCAGTCCATATACTAATAATCTAAGGTATATATATATATATGGGGCAAAGAAGTAATTCTAACAGTGTGGACAAGTTTAGGTTGTCAAATTTTCGGAGCGATCCGCTCCTTTTTCAAGACACAAAATTTGACACCCTAAACTTGTCCACACTGTTGGAATTACTTCTTTGCCCCATATAATATTTTAAGTAATTCGTATCCTACGGACATACCTCCATTAGGATCCAGTGTTATATGGGATTTTATCGTCTATATTACTTCTTTGACCCATATATATATATATATAGTCATCAGTATTGTTTGTTAAAATATTTTCTAGTTATTGGTGTGTTTTGTTTATTAATTTTCAATGTAATGATGTTGATGCAACAGCATTCTGACAGTCTTGGTAACCTGAGAAATAGATTCAGAGACATTTACAGTATTTGAATTGGACTGCCAAGTGTCACTTTGACAGATACAAAAAGCTGATGTAAGGAGGCCATGTAATTGAAAATTATCTGCCTCCCATAGCACTACAATCTATCAATTGTACTTTGTTTTGAAATTTCCAGGATGCACATGAACTTTTCCATGTACTGACACAGTCACTAGATGAGGAAACTGCAAAGTTCCCCAGAATTGTCTCCCTTTTTGATGTGGGATTACTGGAGGTAAGTTCTTAGTAATATTATTATCTAGATCTATACTCTTTTTATCGCAAGGCATTATTTAATTATTTCAGATTTTGGGGAAGAACAGAGATTTTTTTCTGACAATAAAGGTATTCTATATTCTGATACAGTCGAACCTCGTTATCTCAAACTCTTATAACTCGAAGACCCCGTTTATCTCGAAGTATCTCTCCGGTCCCGACCAAATCTCTTCTTTATCTTAGTAAATAAAACTCTGATAATTCGAACCCTGAAAACTCGAAAAACTTGGATACCTCGAAGTAAGATATTGGTTTCAATAGCGTAAATCCAACATCAAAACATTGTCTACTAAAATTTGTTCGAATTTCATTTCGTCAATTATTTATTAAATAATACAAAAAAAATGCAAAGCTACGGCATTTCGCCATTCCGTGTTTATGAACATCTTTAGTGAGTAGACTAGCATGAAATCGGTAAAAATAATTTACGATAAAGCTTAAGACTGTAAAGTGTATGGACTGTCAAAACCACGTTGTTCATAAGAAAAAACAAACTTCATCAATGTTGATCAACGGTATTCTGTACTTACTGCGATTTCGTTTAATGATATGTACACCCAAACTGACAACAGTCCAAACCGGAAAATTGGTCATAAAGCGTGGTCATGGATAAAAGAGTTCCACAGTTAAAATCACAACATAGGACAGCTTCACAGGTTCGTGTTTTTACAGGAGCCAGTTTGGCTTTGAAAGTCAACCGAGATATTTTAAGAACAATACGATAATTGCTGTTGATTACATCAAGTTGAGGAGGTGTCAGGTGTCACATTTGGCTTTTATGAATCAATGTGTTACATGTACGATAGAATCTGTTTGTGTGTGTTTTCATTTAAAGAGTCAACTATGCGTACGCTCCATTACAGTGATTTGTTTTAATCTTGCGCACTTTCATTTCCCATCGTAAAGTATGAGGTCGGAGACAGTGGGATAGTTCTATTTTAAATGTAACACGTCTAGAGGTAAAACTTGACTGACTTGCAAATATAAAGGAAAACCTAGAAAGACTTTGCCAAGACTAGCCAAATCCAAATTTAATCACTAGGCCCATCCATATTTCATAACGAATTCGCAATATGGTCCAACCGTTTTCATCGCGTTAAACGAAAGTACGTTTTTCGAAAAAGAAAAAAATGCTATATTTTTGTATGCATGTTTATTATAAAATAACAAACATGTATGTGTCCTATTGATTACGTATATCATCCATCAATTGATTATAAGCATTCGCTATTAGTACAAATCAACGGCTGCTAGTACTATGTCCAAACAGTACATTTCATACCAAATATATGAACCCGCTTAACTCGAACACTCGTATAACTCGAAGTTTTTCTATACCCCGTCTACTTCGAGATAACGAGGTTCGACTGTAGTTATTTCCTGTCATATCAAACAATTAAGATATTTTTCATTTCATTGTAGAAAAGAAACAGTCAGTTAATTTTATTATGTATCTTTTTCGTCTTGAAGAATAAGTCCCTGAGGTACCAATCTGAGGAGAAAGCCATCACTCGCAGTAAGAGTTTGCTACCAGTGTTACCTAACAGAGAGAACGATCACCCCTTCAGGGGCCTCCTGGCCAGCCAGCTCCACTGTAATGAGTGTGGCTACAGAAATCCAGTCCGCTACGACCTGTTTGACAGTCTGTCACTCAGCATACCAGCTAGTGTTTGGGTGAGTAACTGTTATATTTGATATTATACTGATTAATCAACCGCTTTGAGACGACCTACGAATTAGGTTGTGATAAAGCAGTATATAAGAACCTTGTATTATAATTATTATATTCTTGTATATATATACTTGTTGGGATAGACGTTTTGAAAAACTGAGACAGCTACTCTAACAGTTTATACATTGTATTTATGTAATATATGTTTATGATCATACAAAATCAAACAATGGTTTACCAAATTTGACCAAATTCCAAATAAAAAATAACTGCTATTTATTCTTCAAATTTTTGAATTTTAACAACATTTTTCTTAAATTTTCGTCTTGTATTCAGATGAGAATGCAACAACTGTAATACAATGCTCTTAGATAAGTAATAATGTTAATTAAGACTTTAGGATAATATTCTGTAAAGAAATGACTTAAAAAAACAAAATAAACAAAAACAGAAAATAGGTACTTTGGATAAAGATTAACCAAGTGGTAAACCAGTGTTGCTTGTTGGATTTGACTGACACACACAGAGCTGAATTGTCAATGATTTTTCCAGATTGACAAGGATACTAACTGACTTTTGGAGCCTGTTTCCTAGTCACCCAGATAAAGCCCTGTCAATAGTAATAGATATTTTCTTTCCTAATAAGTATTTACTTAATTAGGTCTGTGGATGCTTTAACACTATTTATGTATTGAGGTCTATTGTATTTATAGAATGAAGTCAATAGATTTGACTGGCCTTGTGTATTTATAGAATGAAGTCAATAGATTTGACTGGCTCTGTGTATTTATAGAATGAAGTCAATAGATTTGACTTGCCCTGTGTATTTATAGAATGAAGTCAATACATTTGACTGGCCCTGTGTATTTATAGAATGAATTCAATAGATTTGACTGGCCCTGTGTATTTACAGAATCAAGTCAATAGATTTGACTGGCCCTGTGTATGTAGAGAATGAAGTCAATAGATTTGACTGGCCCTGCGTATTTATAGAATGAAGTCAATAGATTTGACTTGCCCTGTGTATTTATGGAATGAAGTCAATAGATTTGACTGGCTCTGTGTATTTATTGAATGAAGTCAATAGATTTGACTGGCCCTCTGTATTTATAGAATGAAGTCAATAGATTTGACGTGCCCTGGGTATTTTTTGAATGAAGTCAATAGATTTGACTGGCCCTGCGTATTTATAGAATGAAGTCAATAGATTTGACTTGCCCTGTGTATTTATAGAATGAAGTCAATACATTTGACTGGCCCTGTGTATTTATAGAATCAAGTCAATAGATTTGACTGGCCCTGTGTATTTCTAGAATGAAGTCAATAGATTTGACTGGCCTTGTGTATTTATAGAATGAAGTAAATAGATTTGACTGGCTCTGTGTATTTATTGAATGAAGTCAATAGATTTGACTGGCCCTGCGTATTTATAGAATGAAGTCAATAGATTTGACTTGCCCTGTGTATTTATAGAATGAAGCCAATAGATTTGACGGGCCCTGTGTATTTCTAGAATGAAGTCAATAGATTTGACTGGCCCTGCGTATTTATAGAATGAAGTCAATAGATTTGACTTGCCCTGTGTATTTATGGAATGAAGTCAATAGATTTGACTGGCTCTGTGTATTTCTAGAATGAAGTCAATAGATTTGACTGGCCCTGCGTATTTATAGAATGAAGTCAATAGATTTGACTTGCCCTGTGTATTTATAGAATGAAGTCAATGGATTTGACTGGCCCTGTGTATTTATAGAATCAAGTCAATAGATTTGACTGGCCCTGTGTATGTAGAGAATGAAGTCAATAGATTTGACTGGCCCTGCGTATTTATAGAATGAAGTCAATAGATTTGACTTGCCCTGTGTATTTATAGAATGAAGTCAATAGATTTGACTGGCCCTGTGTATTTTGTAGGATACAGTGTATTTACAGTATGAAAGTTGCTGTAGATTTGACTATTACACTGTGATTATGACAGTGTATGCTACAAGTGTATTGATGTCATGAGGTCGAATGTAGATTTTACTAACTGTGTGTATGTTCTTAATACTGTGTTGATGTAACTTAGTCTGTTGTAGACTTCACTAATTTGGTTTCAATATGTTATAAAAGTGTTTCTATCGTCATGAGCAGGAATCCAAGAGTCTTGAGGCCCTCCTGCAGCACTACATCAGTGCTGAGACTGTAGAGAATGTGGAGTGCCCTGGCTGTGCAAAGATAAAGAATGCTGCCGCGCATAGCAATATACCACCACCCCGGTCAACCTTCTGTAAGAAACTCACTATTGGAAAGGTAAGTGCAATGCTTCTTTTGATTTTAGTACTTGAAATCTGAGGACACATGTTTGTGATTTCTCACTGTCATCATTAATTGAGAAATGTGTTGCACTTTCAGTTTATGAACAATAACAACATTGTTTAACCTTGAAAGTTTTTGGACTTGCATTGCTCAACCTTAACACAAAATTTAAGGATGCATGGGCATTTATTTCGCTTTTGAATTGTCTAGCTGAAAATCGGTCAGTTGCTATAAATATTTTCACTTTCTGCGCAATACAAAGAGTATGTTCAATTCCCAACATTGGACCCACAACAGAACCTAATAGAATAAACCTATTCTGTTTTCTTATCAATCAGGAATAACTTTTATTATTATACCTTCTGTTAAAATCTCGTAATCTGATTCGTTGAGAAAGATGTGAACATTTTCAATGTTACTTGCTCGTTTTACAAAGATAAAAAAGACAGGGTGTTATTCCAAAAAATATCACATGCGCCAAACGTATGCGTGCACGGTTCGTCCCAGTGCCAGGGTGTTATTCCAAAAATTGTTACATGGGCCGAATGTATGCGCCCCTGGTTCATCCCAGTGAAAACTTTTCTGAAACGTTTGTCAACCTTTAAAAATGGTGAAGTGGTGAAACCCCTAAACATGACACTCTGTATAATAAAATAAATATCACATTCATGAGAGGGCGATATTGCATATTTTCACCCCTCTGAAAAGCATTGTTGACCTCGGCTTTGCCTCGGTCAACAATGCTTCCTTGGGGTGAAAATATGCAATATCGCCCTCTCATGAATGTGATATTTATATAATATCACATTTAAGGTCAACTAAGAAAGTCGGTAATACTTTATATAGTTTTTCAGTTCTGCACCAATACTGTCTTAGGTCAAATCTCCCGTTTATAGTGACCACCACTAGAATTAGCTTTAGGCAACTATTTATAGATTGAGGTTTAGTATTTATTGATTCCCGTTTATAGAGCCCACCAATAGAATAAGCTTTAGGCACATATTTATAGATTGAGGTTTAGTATTTATTGATTCCCGTTTATAGTGACCACCAGTAGAATTAGCTTTAGACACATATTTATAGATTGAGGATTAGTGTTTATTGATTCCCGTTTATAGTGACCACCAGTAGAATCAGCTTTAGACACATATTTATAGATTAAGGTTTAGTGTTTATTGATTCCCGTTTATTGTGACCACCAGCAGAATCAGCTTTAGCACATATTTATAGATTGAGGTTTAGTATTTATTGATTCCCGTTTATAGTGACCACCAGTAGAATCAGCTTTAGACACATATTTATAGATTAAGGTTTAGTGTTTATTGATTCCCGTTTATTGTGACCAACAGAAGAATTAGCTTTAGACACATATTTATAGATTGAGATTTAGGATTTATTGATTCCCGTTTATAGTGACCACCAGTGGAATTAGCTTTAGACACATATTTATAGATTGAGGATTAGTGTTTATTGATTCCCGTTTATAGTGACCACCAGTAGAATCAGTTTTAGACACATATTTATAGATTGAGGTTTAGAATTTATTGATTCCTGTTTATAGTGACCACCAGCAGAATCAGCTTTAGACACATATTTATAGATTAAGGTTTAGTGTTTATTGATTCCCGTTTATTGTGCCCACCAGAAGAATTAGCTTTAGACACATATTTATAGATTGAGGATTAGTGTTTATTGATTCCCGTTTACAGTGACCACCAGTAGAATCAGCTTTAGACACATATTTATAGATTAAGGTTTAGTGTTTATTGATTCCCGTTTATTGTGACCACCAGCAGAATCAGCTTTAGCACATATTTATAGATTGAGGGTTAGTATTTATTGATTCCCGTTTATAGTGACCACCAGTGGAATTAGCTTTAGACACATATTTATAGATTGAGATTTAGGATTTATTGATTCCCGTTTATAGTGACCACCAGTGGAATTAGCTTTAGACACATATTTATAGATTGAGATTTAGTATTTATTGATTCCCGTTTATTTTATTGTGACCACCAGCAGAATCAGCTTTAGACACATATTTATAGATTAAGGTTTAGTGTTTATTGATTCCCGTTTATTGTGACCACCAGCAGAATCAGCTTTAGACACATATTTATAGATTAAGGTTTAGTGTTTATTGATTCCCGTTTATTGTGACCAACAGAAGAATTAGCTTTAGACACATATTTATAGATTGAGGATTAGTGTTTATTGATTCCCGTTTATAGTGACCACCAGTAGAATCAGTTTTAGACACATATTTATAGATTGAGGTTTAGTGTTTATTGATTCCCGTTTATTGTGCCCACCAGAAGAATTAGCTTTAGACACATATTTATAGATTGAGATTTAGGATTTATTGATTCCCGTTTATAGTGACCACCAGTGGAATTAGCTTTAGACACATATTTATAGATTGAGATTTAGGATTTATTGATTCCCGTTTATAGTGACCACCAGTGGAATTAGCTTTAGACACATATTTATAGATTGAGGATTAGTGTTTATTGATTCCCGTTTATAGTGACCACCAGTGGAATTAGCTTTAGACACATATTTATAGATTGAGGTTTAGAATTTATTGATTCCTGTTTATAGTGACCACCCGTAGAATTAGCTTTAGACACATATTTATAGATTGAGATTTAGTATTTATTGATTCCCGTTTATAGTGACCACCAGTAGAATTAGTTTTAGACACATATATATAGATTGAGGTTTAGTATTTATTGATTCCCGTTTATAGTGACCACCAGTAGAATCAGCTTTAGACACATATTTATAGATTGAGGTTTAGTATTTATTGATTCCTGTTTATAGTGTCCAACAGTAGAATTAGCTTTAGACACATATTTTTAGATTGAGGTTTAGTATTTATTGATTCCTGTTCATAGTGACCACCAGTAGAATTAGCTTTAGGCACATATTTATAGATTGAGGTTTAGTATTTCTTGATTCCCGTTTATAGTGACCACCAGTAGAATTAGCTTCAGACACATATTTATAGATTGAAGTTTAGTGTTTATTGATTGCCGTTTATAGTGACCACCAGTAGAATTAGCTTTAGACCCATATTTATAGATTGAGGTTTAGTATTTATTGATTCTTGTTTATAGTGACCACCAGTAGAATTAGCTTTAGACCCATATTTATAGATTGAGGTTTAGTATTTATTGATTCTTGTTTATAGTGACCACCAGCAGGATCAGCTTTAGACACATATTTATAGATTGAGGTTAAGTATTTATTGATTCCTGTTTATAGTGACCACCAGTAGAATTAGCTTTAGACCCATATTTATAGATTGAGGTTTAGTATTTATTGATTCCTGTTTATAGTGTCCAACAGTAGAATTAGCTTTAGACACATATTTTTAGATTGAGGTTTAGTATTTATTGATTCCTGTTTATAGTGACCACTCGTAGAATTAGCTTTAGACACATATTTATAGATTGAGGTTAAGTATTTATTGATTCTTGTTTATAGTGACCACCAGCAGGATCAGCTTTAGACACATATTTATAGATTGAGGTTTAGTATTTATTGATTCCTGTTGATAGTGACCACCAGCAGGATCAGCTTTAGACACATATTTATAGATTGAGGTTAAGTATTTATTGATTCTTGTTTATAGTGACCACCAGTAGAATTAGCTTTAGACACATATTTATAGATTGAGGTTTAGTATTTATTGATTCTTGTTTATAGTGACCAGCAGCAGAATGAGCTTTAGACACATATTTATAGATTGAGGTTTAGTATTTATTGATTCCCGTTTATAGTGACCACCAGTAGAATTAGCTTCAGACACATATTTATAGATTGAAGTTTAGTGTTTATTGATTGCCGTTTATAGTGACCACCAGTAGAATTAGCTTTAGACACATATTTATAGATTGAGGTTTAGTGTTTATTGATTCCCTTTTATAGTGACCACCAGTAGAATTAGCTTTAGACACATATTTATTGATTGAGGTTTAGTGTTTATTGATTCCTGTTTATAGTGACCACCAGTAGAATTAGCCTTAGACACATATTTATAGATTGAGATTTAGTATTTATTGATTCCCGTTTGGTTAATGTTGTATGGAAGTGTCGATATGGGGGTGAATATTTTACCCACTACATTTGGATCAGTGAGGCAATAACAATTTAAGTAAATTACATGTACAATGTACTAGATAATCTGCCAAAGATAATGCATATCTTATCTGATATTTATTGTTAGGTTTGATCAAGTAAATGCAAAATTGTCTTCACAGCTTTTACATCTTCAAGTGATTGAGATTCACCCAATTACTGAATACAGGTTTTTGTTGTTGACACAGAACCAGGACTTTCAAAATGACAAAAGTATAACCTTGGTTCAATCAGACACAGGATATGCAGGAAGCAAAAATGAAAAGTTAATTTTTCTGCAACCTTTTTTCCAGCTGCCGCAGAGCATGTGTATCCACATTCAGAGGACCCAGTGGCTTGACAATGGGATGCCCATCAAGAGGTATGAACACATATCTTTCCCTGAGATCCTACAGATGGACAACTATGTCTATAGCAAAGTCGGACAGCAGCACGATCTCAAAACAAGGAATGGACTTCTAGGAGGCAACAACCAACCACTCTTCAGGTAAGACATTGATTTACATTTGTTATCAGTTAGAGAAATAAGAACATTATTTTATAATAACCCAATTCTCCAAATTCCATGTTTTACTGTCAAAAAAAAAGAGTAATATGCCCATTATTAGCCCAACAGCACTTATCATAGACTCTTTTGACAAGATGGAGTTAATTGTCGGTGTAGATTTCTCGGTGTAGATTTCTTTGTATGCAAAGTCTTCTGCATCGAGTGATGATTATTTCAGAATCAAAACTGTTGTGTGACAGGTGTCAACATATTTTATTTTCAAATAAACAGGGTTTTTACAGACCTGCTTTAAAAGTGTTTTAACTTGTATCTTTTATCTTTATAGTCCTGAAAGGTGCTTGAAGTTATTCTAGAGCCTTCAAATATTTGTAAAGTAGTTGATCAGCTTGTTTTCCTTGGGAAATGCATGCATTCTTAATAGAAACTTGGGGGAAATGCTTAAACAGCTAAATTTGTTTATAGGGTATGCCAGCAATATCCAATGTAAAAAGGCAGGTAACTTGCTAGATTGGAAGATTTTACTAAAAAGTCAAACTTTTCTTCAGTATCTTGTCATTACAAGATGAACATTTTGGATAGTCTGTTCTTGAGAGAGCATACTGTAATTTGTCTGGAGCAAAATAAGTACCTTTGTCAATTATTTCTCTTTCTAGGAATGTAAACAATACAACAGATAATGGATCATCTGGTCCAGTGAACCTTCTCCGAGCTTTAAACTACGATTCTAACATCACCAGGAACGGAATATTTCTACAGCCACCTGTCAACTGCCAGGTGCCGAATATCCATTCAGATCTCAATCACAATGGACCCAACATGTCCAAATATGCTGCCTCTGAATTTACATACAAACTTTCTGCAGTGGTTGTTCATCTTGGGGACATCATGTCTGGACATTTTGTGACGTATAGACGGAGTCCGATGACAGTGAAGGGCGATAGAAAGATTGATCGCTGGATCTGCTGCTCCGACACAGCAGTGTCGCGTGCCGAGCTAGATGATGTGCTTTCTGCAGAGGCTTACATGTTGTTCTATGAAAGAATGTGAATGTTTATGTTATCAAGGTCAGTACGACCTGCTTCAAGGTAATAGCCTTGGCTCTGAAAGCCAAGTGTTACTATGGTAACTGTGTTACTCAGGTGTTGTGTGAAAGCTAGTCAATCAATAATATGACAAACATCCATGTATAGAAACACAGTGTATTTACCAACGAACAGTGTATTTACCAGTGAACAGTGTATTTACCAGTGAACAGTGTATTTACCAGTGAACAGTGTATTTACCAATGAACAGTGTATTTACCAGTGAACAGTGTTTTTACCAATGAACAGACACACTAATTCTAAACAGCATTAAATACTAATACTGGTATGTTATCCTACTCCATCTCATACTCCTCCTTATTAACCCTTTCACCCCTATGTAACTTGAGTGAACTCTAACATGTATTAATTTGGAAGAGTTCATTATGGTCTACAGTGGTGAGAGGGTTAATTATCGATACTATCATAAATAATTCCACTCCTCTAATCTTCTCTGACATGTACTCTACTAACATGACTGATCCAGCCCCCACCCATTCCTCCTCGTCGATACTACTAACATAACTAATCCTGGGCCTCCTCATACCCCTTCATTAATATATCCTAGCCCTGATTTCTTCATCTTTATAAATAATATTATCTATTTTACTAACATAAATAAATCATGCCCCCTTTTTTTTCTTCTTTTCTACTAACATGAACAATCATGGTTCACATTCTTCCTTTTTATCTATTCTGCTTACATAAATAATCCTGGCTCACATTCTGCCTTTTCATCTATTGCCCTGCAGCCTACCCTTGTCAATTAATTAGCCCTCTGTATCTTCCCATTTACTTCATTAACACAAACAGTAACATAAGTATCTCTTAATATTAACACACTAACCTTCCTCCTCAATGTATTGTTTAGGTGTCTTGTTAAGTAACACTCAAACTCATGCTTTCCTATTGTAGTGGGACAGGGCATTACGTGTTTGCCTTTTCCATCAGTGCTTCTGTACATCAGTCTGTACTTCGTCTCTGTTAGACTTTACATTAGCTTCATAGCTCTAAAGCAAGAAGTTCAACTGTCATCAAACTTCATGATGTTATGTGGATACTTCTAGAGGAGTACTACACCATTTTATCAAATGTCGGTCACAATATTTTGTATTTCACTGACTTTGGTCAAACGTTTGGTTCAATGTCACTTCTATGGCTAGACGTTCGACATTAATCTCCATATCCATACAACAAAAGTTATAAACGTTCCTTCATTAGACTTCATCATGTGCATGTTCACTTTCAAATGCCACTTAAATCAAATGTAATTGTCTTTTTCGTTTTGGAACTTTACTAAAACCATTATCTTTTATGTGAGTATGACTTTTGCACTATGGCCAGATTTTACAAACTTATATTTTTCTCTTCATTGATCCTTTCTTAAAGTCTTGTCTCACACAAAGTTCTCAAGTATACATGTATGTAGCTATGATAGTCATTGAGGGACAATGTGTTTGACTTAAAAATCAAGTTGCATTTTAGTTGCTTTGGAATCCAAAGTGAAGAATCTCCATGCTTTTTTAAACAATTTAATTTTAATTGTCTTTCTCCGTTTGCCCATCCTACGTGGCTGGCAGCCTCTGTCCAGGCACCCCTTTAAGCTTGAATCTGTCTGGATCTGGTCAACGGTTTGGACTAGCTGGCGACCCTATTTGACTCTCTATAGCTACATGTATTTGGCCCACATTATTGAAGTCCCCACGATTGTTATATATATGATATCTTCAAACAAAGATCTAATAAAATGCCCAAACCTGCCATTTAAATTATGACATTCGTTGTTTTGGAACATGTCCCATGCCAGCTGATGATGCTTGTGTTCCAGTAGGTTAAAATCATGATTTTACAGTTACAACATGTAAATGGTGCTTTTGTATGCTATTCAGTTTCATAGTATTAATTCATATTTGATAGAACTAACAGATTGCATTTATTTTGTTTCATTGCTTAAACTGCAGCAGTCCCGAAGTGAGAGGATGTGTACAGCAGTACAAAGGGAGATGAGTTATGATCAGAGTGATCAGTGGTTAGAAATTATTACAGGATACACTGTAGTTGACAATTTTTATGGAATTTTTATGAAATTCTTTTTATTTGGTTATTGTGCATTACATTACCATTCCTGAAATGTAAGTGATCATGATTGAACTGTGTTGGTTTGGTGGTTGTTTTGAGAGAATTCTATATATTACCCTAATAGCTGGGAACGTCTCAGCACTAGCACCTGTACTTGGTAGGCTGAGAATGTGACCACCTCTTTTATAATTAACCCTTTCACCCCTATGTAACTTTAGTAAACTCGACCATGCATTGATCTGGACGAGTCCATTATGGTTCACAGTGGTGAAAGGGTTAAAGGTTTTCTTACTTTCACAACACTAACACTTTTTCTCCATCTTTACTACATGTAATTTTTGTTTTCGTCTTGTTTTTCCCAAACTCTTGTCTGTTTAAACCTGTGAAATGTAAAGTATTGCTATCGGAATGCTTTGTGTTTTACATACAGAAGTATTACAATAACACAATAAGGTGCATTTTTATTTTTTGTGTATATAAGCATTTTAAACCATGGTATAAAAGTATGTGAATGATGGTGATGTATGATATTGTTAGTTTTATGTATATTTAAGTATACATAGGTGACTGAGAGACGTAGAAATGAACGAGAGACGTGAGTGTATATACTGCAGTATATATAGAAATGAACGAGAGACGTGAGGGTATATACTGCAGTATATATCGAAATGAACGAGAGACGTGAGTGTATATACTGCAGTATACATAGAAATGAACGAGAGACGTGAGTGTATATACTGCAGTATATATAGAAATGAACGAGAGACGCTGGTAATGGTTGAAGTATTTAATACTGAGGCATGACTGTAAATTATTTTGCATGTAAACATTATTTCCATAAAATTGATTTTTATTCCCAATATTAAAAATCTTATCCAAAAAATAAGTTTTGTTGTTTTCACCCAATACTAACAGAGAACAGTAACATTCTATAACTGATAATCATTTACAATAAATTGATATTGTATACCAGGATATTTTCACTAGTTTAATTTTCCTGTTTTTAACCCTTCATAATGAAGACATATTTATCAAGACAGCAAACATTTGTAAACAACAATAAACAAAGTAATTAAATGCAAAAGACAAATTTAATATTTGGCGAAAATGGATCTTACCGTCGAAGGGGGCAAATTTGACTGGACGAAAATTTCTCTGTATACAGTAATACAAGTTAGAAACGAAGATGCAGCATAGATAAGGGGGGAAATACTTATAAATATCTGACTGCCATGAAAGTGGGCAAGTGAGAATAGTTTGTTACCATTGACATCTTTTACTTAGTAATGGAAAGATTGAGTTTAGTTATACCCAGTAGGTGTCAAACAGCAGTCACAGGATCCTCTTGTATCAGAGTTTAGTTATACCCAGTAGGTGTCAGACAGAAGTCACAGGATCCTCTTGTATCAGAGTTTAGTTATACCCAGTAGGTGTCAAACAGAAGTCACAGGATCCTCTTGTATCAGAGTTTAGTTATACCCAGTAGGTGTCAGACAGAAGTCACAGGATCCTCTTGTATCAGAGTTTAGTTATACCCAGTAGGTGTCAAACAGAAGTCACAGGATCCTCTTGTATCAGAGTTTAGTTATACCCAGTAGGTGTCAAACAGAAGTCACAGGATCCTCTTGTATCAGAGTTTAGTTATACCCAGTAGGTGTCAAACAGAAGTCACAGGATCCTCTTGTATCAGAGTTTAGTTATACCCAGTAGGTGTCAAACAGAAGTCACAGGATCCTCTTGTATCAGAGTTTAGTTATACCCAGTAGGTGTCAAACAGAAGTCACAGGATCCTCTTGTATCAGAGTTTAGTTATACCCAGTAGGTGTCAAACAGAAGTCACAGGATCCTCTTGTATCAGAGTTTAGTTATACCCAGTAGGTGTCAAACAGAAGTCACAGGATCCTCTTGTATCAGAGTTTAGTTATACCCAGTAGGTGTCAAACAGAAGTCACAGGATCCTCTTGTATCAGAGTTTAGTTATACCCAGTAGGTGTCAAACAGAAGTCACAGGATCCTCTTGTATCAGAGTTTAGTTATACCCAGTAGGTGTCAAACAGAAGTCACAGGATCCTCTTGTATCAGAGTTTAGTTATACCCAGTAGGTGTCAAACAGAAGTCACAGGATCCTCTTGTATCAGAGTTTAGTTATACCCAGTAGGTGTCAAACAGAAGTCACAGGATCCTCTTGTATCAGAGTTTAGTTATACCCAGTAGGTGTCAAACAGAAGTCACAGGATCCTCTTGTATCAGAGTTTAGTTATACCCAGTAGGTGTCAAACAGAAGTCACAGGATCCTCTTGTATCAGAGTTTAGTTATACCCAGTAGGTGTCAAACAGAAGTCACAGGATCCTCTTGTATCAGAGTTTAGTTATACCCAGTAGGTGTCAAACAGAAGTCACAGGATCCTCTTGTATCAGAGTTTAGTTATACCCAGTAGGTGTCAAACAGAAGTCACAGGATCCTCTTGTATCAGAGTTTAGTTATACCCAGTAGGTGTCAAACAGAAGTCACAGGATCCTCTTGTATCAGAGTTTAGTTATACCCAGTAGGTGTCAAACAGAAGTCACAGGATCCTCTTGTATCAGAGTTTAGTTATACCCAGTAGGTGTCAAACAGAAGTCACAGGATCCTCTTGTATCAGAGTTTAGTTATACCCAGTAGGTGTCAAACAGAAGTCACAGGATCCTCTTGTATCAGAGTTTAGTTATACCCAGTAGGTGTCAAACAGAAGTCACAGGATCCTCTTGTATCAGAGTTTAGTTATACCCAGTAGGTGTCAAACAGAAGTCACAGGATCCTCTTGTATCAGAGTTTAGTTATACCCAGTAGGTGTCAAACAGAAGTCACAGGATCCTCTTGTATCAGAGTTTAGTTATACCCAGTAGGTGTCAAACAGAAGTCACAGGATCCTCTTGTATCAGAGTTTAGTTATACCCAGTAGGTGTCAAACAGAAGTCACAGGATCCTCTTGTATCAGAGTTTAGTTATACCCAGTAGGTGTCAAACAGAAGTCACAGGATCCTCTTGTATCAGAGTTTAGTTATACCCAGTAGGTGTCAAACAGAAGTCACAGGATCCTCTTGTATCAGAGTTTAGTTATACCCAGTAGGTGTCAAACAGAAGTCACAGGATCCTCTTGTATCAGAGTTTAGTTATACCCAGTAGGTGTCAAACAGAAGTCACAGGATCCTCTTGTATCAGAGTTTAGTTATACCCAGTAGGTGTCAAACAGAAGTCACAGGATCCTCTTGTATCAGAGTTTAGTTATACCCAGTAGGTGTCAAACAGAAGTCACAGGATCCTCTTGTATCAGAGTTTAGTTATACCCAGTAGGTGTCAAACAGAAGTCACAGGATCCTCTTGTATCAGAGTTTAGTTATACCCAGTAGGTGTCAAACAGAAGTCACAGGATCCTCTTGTATCAGAGTTTAGTTATACCCAGTAGGTGTCAAACAGAAGTCACAGGATCCTCTTGTATCAGAGTTTAGTTATACCCAGTAGGTGTCAAACAGAAGTCACAGGATCCTCTTGTATCAGAGTTTAGTTATACCCAGTAGGTGTCAAACAGAAGTCACAGGATCCTCTTGTATCAGAGTTTAGTTATACCCAGTAGGTGTCAAACAGAAGTCACAGGATCCTCTTGTATCAGAGTTTAGTTATACCCAGTAGGTGTCAAACAGAAGTCACAGGATCCTCTTGTATCAGAGTTTAGTTATACCCAGTAGGTGTCAAACAGAAGTCACAGGATCCTCTTGTATCAGAGTTTAGTTATACCCAGTAGGTGTCAAACAGAAGTCACAGGATCCTCTTGTATCAGAGTTTAGTTATACCCAGTAGGTGTCAAACAGAAGTCACAGGATCCTCTTGTATCAGAGTTTAGTTATACCCAGTAGGTGTCAAACAGAAGTCACAGGATCCTCTTGTATCAGAGTTTAGTTATACCCAGTAGGTGTCAAACAGAAGTCACAGGATCCTCTTGTATCAGAGTTTAGTTATACCCAGTAGGTGTCAAACAGAAGTCACAGGATCCTCTTGTATCAGAGTTTAGTTATACCCAGTAGGTGTCAAACAGAAGTCACAGGATCCTCTTGTATCAGAGTTTAGTTATACCCAGTAGGTGTCAAACAGAAGTCACAGGATCCTCTTGTATCAGAGTTTAGTTATACCCAGTAGGTGTCAAACAGAAGTCACAGGATCCTCTTGTATCAGAGTTTAGTTATACCCAGTAGGTGTCAAACAGAAGTCACAGGATCCTCTTGTATCAGAGTTTAGTTATACCCAGTAGGTGTCAAACAGAAGTCACAGGATCCTCTTGTATCAGAGTTTAGTTATACCCAGTAGGTGTCAAACAGAAGTCACAGGATCCTCTTGTATCAGAGTTTAGTTATACCCAGTAGGTGTCAAACAGAAGTCACAGGATCCTCTTGTATCAGAGTTTAGTTATACCCAGTAGGTGTCAAACAGAAGTCACAGGATCCTCTTGTATCAGAGTTTAGTTATACCCAGTAGGTGTCAAACAGAAGTCACAGGATCCTCTTGTATCAGAGTTTAGTTATACCCAGTAGGTGTCAAACAGAAGTCACAGGATCCTCTTGTATCAGAGTTTAGTTATACCCAGTAGGTGTCAAACAGAAGTCACAGGATCCTCTTGTATCAGAGTTTAGTTATACCCAGTAGGTGTCAAACAGAAGTCACAGGATCCTCTTGTATCAGAGTTTAGTTATACCCAGTAGGTGTCAAACAGAAGTCACAGGATCCTCTTGTATCAGAGTTTAGTTATACCCAGTAGGTGTCAAACAGAAGTCACAGGATCCTCTTGTATCAGAGTTTAGTTATACCCAGTAGGTGTCAAACAGAAGTCACAGGATCCTCTTGTATCAGAGTTTAGTTATACCCAGTAGGTGTCAAACAGAAGTCACAGGATCCTCTTGTATCAGAGTTTAGTTATACCCAGTAGGTGTCAAACAGAAGTCACAGGATCCTCTTGTATCAGAGTTTAGTTATACCCAGTAGGTGTCAAACAGAAGTCACAGGATCCTCTTGTATCAGAGTTTAGTTATACCCAGTAGGTGTCAAACAGAAGTCACAGGATCCTCTTGTATCAGAGTTTAGTTATACCCAGTAGGTGTCAAACAGAAGTCACAGGATCCTCTTGTATCAGAGTTTAGTTATACCCAGTAGGTGTCGGACAGAAGTCACAGGATCCTCTTGTATCAGAGTATCTGTTTGAAATGACTCATTCACTTTAGATATAATAAACGAAACAGAATACATGGCTCAAGTTCATTGCTCAGTCCAACTTGTCGATGTCGGCTGCTACGAACTAATCAGTAATAAAACAGGAAATATATTGAATTTTATACTATCGTCGTTGGTAAATTGCATTGACCATCATTCCAAATGGCAGCAAGCAGTTTCCGTGATACTTTTGTCGATTTTGTTTCAAAAGGCAGTTTGAAATTATGCCATGGTGTAGCATCCATCTTCCATCGATCACGTCTCCTTTTAGAGTATAAGTTGTCGGTAACGCATGAAGTGCTTTGACGATATCTTAAAATAACAGAATGAAGTGACTTTTAAATCATTAAATTCAGAGGATTGACTCATTTACCCCTAAAGACACATTTGAAGGCCTCAAATTCAAAGGTTGGAATAGTCCATTATGAAGTTTCAGGAGTTAAATGAGTTCAAGGTTGTTTGTTCCAAACGGGAAGAAATCAAAACATATCTATCAGTTCAAATGGATCTCTCTCTTGAAGTGAACACATCCTCAATACTAGCAAGGAGAATGACAGCATACATGGCCAAGAACTGGATGATAAAACCCATGCCAAGAAATAATGAGTGGTTGGATTCTCGAGAAGCAGAGAACATAACACATAAAAGAAGACTGTGGGAGTATCCCGCACCTGTTAAAACATTTAGAGGTCTTATCTAAAGGTACTTTAACAAAATCCGTTAGCGATTCATTCAAAATTTAACAATATCTTGGCAGAGGCTGAAAAACTGGGTTATAGAACTACTGACACTAATATCCAAGACAGCTATACTTCAAGCTACTGTGAAAGCTGCATGATGGGTAATGATTACCTTAAAACTAAGGAAATTAATAAGGTATCTTATCGTAGAAAGACAAACTCACACAGCAGTTCTAATTCGCAGTCAAGGGTGAGAATATCCGATCCATTATTTGATACCCGAAATATACTCTCGGAGACAAACCGCTTGTAAGTGAGTGTAGGCAACAGTTCGGCAAGATGGGTCTCGAACCATTGATACTGAACGAGATCACCTTGTTAAAAGTGAAGATAGAAATGGAAAACCAACAAACACCTTCGACAGTGGTTGGGAGTATTGAACAGCCTCGTTTCAGCTTCACTTAAAATCGGTAGTGGAATAATTGTTAGATTGGAAAGACACGAATAATCATGACCATAAACTATTCAAAACATGACAAGATTCGACTACCTTGAGTGACAGAAGGACTGGTCAGAAGTGGTCAGCTTCCAACGCGGTTGATGAAGCTGAAAGCAGATTGCTAAATAATGATATTTAAGAAACACTAGCCATATAAAAAGGACTAGGTTCAGTAATAAGCTTTGATGAAGAAAGCGATTGCGGTCATCGAACTGACAGTTCTAAGGGAGGGAAGATGGAGTGAAGTCCGTGAGAAGAAGAAGTCCACATATGATGAACTGCTGGTAGATTGCAGAGACACAGGATGATAAATACGGGCCAATCAAGTAGCGAAACGCGTTCCTTCGAGTTGGATTTTGAATTTGACTTTTTCATACAATTTTGGAATCAAATGGACTCGGTATTTGTATGAATGAATGATGTGAGCCCTTGGGACAGTGCGCGGAGGGCGAGGCCAAATAGACTCGAAAACATGAATTCTCAAGCTCCAGGAGACCACTTTGTGTAATGGTAGTTGTTTTGGTTAAAAAGAAATCTGAGATTACCATCATAGACTCAAAATGGCAGTCTAGTTAAGATAACAAGTATAAACAGGTGCGCGATAATGCCCTAGCTCCTTTGTTGATAGATCCTGAGACTACTATTATTATAGTAGCTGATCCCAGAAACCTGGAGAGGAGGATGGGTGGATGATATTACGGTTTTTAAAGGATAGTTCTTCCAGTCCGCCGCTGGCTATATAGAACAAATCCCAGCAAAAAAGTACTCTTCCTAGGCATGAGGAAACAGTGAATTCGTTCGTCAAGTAGGATCAATACTCTTATCATAGACTCGTACAAATTGCATGCGAGAGATTAGTGGGTTATATTCCTTTCCAGGTTGCTCACTGAAAAGAGATTCTAGTTTAGTTCAGGTGCCCATTATTAGGATACAACGAGATATAAAGTTGACAAAGAAGACTTCCAGGTGTCATTTGTTTCATGGTCTTGATAATCAAGTTAAACAAATACACATAGCAAGTAATACAGTGTCAGCACAAGGCACATGAAACATCCGGAAACAACGTAAATCACAACAGATCTAAGACAAAGTAGGCATTTTAGACACAGAAATGCCTAGCCCGAGTCTTCTCTGGCCTTGAAACCAGACTTACCAGACATCAATTTGTCAAAATATCTAAGTCTGGTGTCAGGGCCAGATGAAATTCGAGCTACGAAACGTTAGCTATAGCTATAGCTATGTGACGACAGTAGAGTTTCTCCAGTGTAGATTAAAGCGTCTCCGATAGAAAACCTTGACTAAATAGTTTAATGATCAACAGCTAGGACACTCATTCATCCAGAAAATCATCTGAGTACAATATAGCTTTTACATGTAAACTCCATATGTAATGGTATTACTTATAATGGCATGCGAGTTAACAGCATCAGTTAATAACCGTATCTGTTATCAGTTCATTTGGTTGTGAGATGACAATTACTATATTACTGTAGGTATATATCGACAGTAGAAGAGGACGGAGTCTGTGTTGACTTATTTCTAGCACTGGCGAATTAATTTGATGCAAGAGGTCTTAAAGTTCTTGCTTTTTTAAGGACAAAACATCTTCAACATACATTTTTATGACATAAGGCAATGCTCAATTAGCAACCATGTGCCCTTATAGGAAGCACTTTGTAGTCCGTAGTGTGTCTCCTACTGTTGCTACGTGACTAAGCAATGTCTTAACACGTCCGTAGTGTGTCTCCTAATGTTGCTACGTGATTAAGCAATGTCTGAACACGTCCGTACTGTGTCTCCTAATGTTGCTACGTGACTTAGCAATGTCTGAACACGTCCGTGGTGTGTCTCCTACTGTTGCTACGTGAATAAGCAATGTCTGAACCCGTCCGTAGTGTGTCTCCTAATGTTGCCACGTGACTAAGCAATGTCTGAACACGTACGTAGTGTGTCTCCTAATGTTGCTACGTGACTTAGCAATGTCTGAACACGTCCGTGGTGTGTCTCCTACTGTTGCTACGTGAATAAGCAATGTCTGAACCCGTCCGTAGTGTGTCTCCTAATGTTGCCACGTGACTAAGCAATGCCTGAACACCTCCGTAGTGTGTCTCCTACTGTTGCTACGTGACTAAGTAATGTCTGAACACGTCCGTAGCGTCTCCCCTAACGTTGCTACGTGACTAAGCAATGGCTGACCAAGTCAGTAGTGTGTCTCCTAATGTTGCTGCGTGACTAAGCAATGTCTAAACACGTCCATAGTTGGTCTCCTACTGTTGCTAAGTGACTCAGTAATGTCTGAACACGTCCGTAGTGTGTCCCCTAATGTTGCTACGTGAATAAGCAATGTCTGAACCCGTCCGTAGTGTGTCTCCTAATGTTGCCACGTGACTAAGCAATGCCTGAACACCTCCGTAGTGTGTCTCCTACTGTTGCTACGTGACTAAGTAATGTCTGAACACGTCCGTAGCGTCTCCCCTAACGTTGCTACGTGACTAAGCAATGGCTGACCAAGTCCGTAGTGTGTCTCCTAATGTTGCTACGTGATTAAGCAATGTCTGAACACGTCCGTACTGTGTCTCCTAATGTTGACACGTGACTTAGCAATGTCTGAACACGTCCGTGGTGTGTCTCCTAATGTTGCTACGTGAATAAGCAATGTCTGAACCCGTCCGTAGTGTGCCTCCTAATGTTGCTACGTGATTAAGCAATGTCTGAACACGTCCGTACTGTGTTCTCTAATGTTGCTACGTGAATAAGCAATGTCTGAACCCGTCCGTAGTGTGTCTCCTAATGTTGCCACGTGACTAAGCAATGCCTGAACACCTCCGTAGTGTGTCTCCTACTGTTGCTACGTGACTAAGTAATGTCTGAACACGTCCGTAGCGTGTCCCCTAATGTTGCTACGTGACCAAGCAATGGCTGACCAAGTCCGTAGTGTGTCTCCTAATGTTGCTGCGTGACTAAGCAATGTCTGAACTCGTCCATAGTTGGTCTCCTACTGTTGCTACGTGACTTAGCAATGTCTGAACACGTCCGTGGTGTGTCTCCTAATGTTGCTACGTGAATAAGCAATGTCTGAACCCGTCCGTAGTGTGTCTCCTAATGTTGCCACGGGACTAAGCAATGCCTGAACACGTCCGTAGTGTGTCTCCTACTGGTGCTACGTGACTAAGCAATGTCTGAACACCTCCGTAGTCTGTCTCCTAATGTTGCTACGTGAATCAGCAATGTCTGAACACGTCCGTAGTGTGTCTCCTTCTGTTGCTACGTGACTAAGTAATGTCTGAACACGTCCGTAGTGTGTCTCCTTCTGTTGCTACGTGACTAAGTAATGTCTGAACACGTCCGTAGTGTGTCTCCTAATGTTGCCACGTGACTAAGCAATGCCTGAACACGTCCGTAGTGTGTCTCCTAATGTTGCTACGTGACTAAACAATGGCTGAACACCGCCGTAGTGTTTTTTTTCCTAATGTTGCTACAGGATTTCGCAATGTCTGAACAAATCCGTAGTGTGTCTCCTAATGTTGCTACGTGACTAAATAATGGCTGAACATCGCCGTAGTGTTTTTTTTTCTAATGTTGCTACAGGATTTAGCAATGTCTGAACACGTACGTAGTGTGTCTCCTTATGTTGCTACGTGAATAAGCAATGTCTGAACACGTCCGTAGTGTGTCTCCTACTGCGGTGTGTTGAACGATCAGAGTATTGAAAGTTGTTTAGTTGAGCAAATATAACACAAATCACGGTGTATATATGCTAAACGCAATGAACGTTATTGATTTGTAAGGACACGTGAGCAATTTGGGAATTTAGTTATGGTAGTACTCTCGCAGATCCTAAACTGCTATTACTTTACTAAGAAATCTTCAGGTGGAGTCCCATTATTCCGCACATAAATATTAAATAACCGCCTTTCTAAATTTTTAAACTTATGTTTCTGAAAACAATAATCACTATGGGACTGGTTTAAATCTAAAAACCATGACCCATGTTCAAAAGTTTTTCAATCATGAGCAGGGGCTAATCATTGGTAAATACGGTTATGACATCCACGAGATTAGAAAATCATTGAAGCCGAATACATGTTGTATTTATGCACCTTGGAGAAATTGAAGATGCAGTATTGCTCTTACCCTCAATTGTCATTGTAATGGATAACTTTAATACAATTAAAATTGATAGAAAATTATAGTGGCAAGAGGCAAAATATCTGATTCTGATTAGTGGAATTACTGAATTGTTTAAAACACAATATCTTTGACATTGTACACGAAGACGTAAAACCAGTCACGGGAATGCCATTAAACGTCGGATTACTACTGCTGTCGGTACGGGAATCGTAACACGTCATCACCAGGAATGTCCATTCAGAAATGCGATCATTGCTTATATTAGTAGTGAACAGTTTGCGACAGTGCTATATAAATAAAGTTATGTACACAACGGACTTTTGTTCGGTACGAATCCTCGTAAACACTAGCCTTTGTAGCCAGTAAGCCCAGTGATAAAATAAACTAAATATAGGTATATGTAATGGTATGATATTATCGTTTACATTCAGGAAATGTGATAAAGCTTTAGGAGTTGGTTACACGACTAAACCAGGCTAGGTATAACATATTAATCATGACCTGTCGAGTATATCTCGAACTTAATCATATATGGAGGCGGAGAACAATGCCCCGTTTGATAGTGCTGATACGTAATACAACAACCCTATGTCTTGAGAATACCGCTCCAGCCTTCAGATTTCACAACAAGTGTTATGCTATAGCTGTACGGGTATTTGGAAGTCACAGGATTATCATGCAATCGATTTGTAATTATTCACGAGTCTGGTATGCAAGGAAAACAGCAGCGATTAAGTTTGATTCATGAATAGGACTATGTCACAATGATTGTATGAATTTGATGTAAATTTGACATCACGAATAGTCAATTCAAAATAATGTATAATATATTATAGGCTAAATCTACAATAACAGTAAAAGGACTTTTGTTTTTCAATTGCTCATCAATTTTAATCTAAATAAATGGAACCAATTATGGTAAACAGAACCCGAATTATTTGTAACTTGAGTAATGGCGAATGTAGAAGTACACAATCATATTGGAATTCCCAATCAATTATAATTAACATGGGCATACAAAACATTAACATAAAAATATGACATTACCGGCACACAATTAATGACACATGATATTTGCCATTGAGATAAATACGGCGAGCATTTCATCTATTCCGGAAATCATGATATTTATTGACAGTCCGTGGATATCGAATCAACTGTATCAGGCAAACGCAATAAGTGGAGAATCAGTGATGTTACTATCAAGAAAAAGAAACTTCACGAATGGAACATCGTCACGTTTATTGCACAGGTATGAGTACGCCTTCCCTGATGGTCATATTGAAATGAAATATCCAAGCTCTTCTTCTGTTAAATTTCCTTCTAGTGTTTCTTTTTGATTGTCTGTTAATTTATTTAAATCAAATTCTTTAAGTAAGTTGTCTAGATCAACATCTTCTATACCTTCAGACTGTTCACTGTAAAGTTTAGATTCTATTTCAGGATTTTCTTTTGTTCAGTAATTATTTCTCCATTAACTTTTTCTAGTTTATATATTGTTTTGTTAGTAAAATTTCTAGACTCCAGACTGCAGAAGTATTTTGTCGCCTTTTCCCCCTCTTCTATCCACTTAACTTTAAACCTAATTAGATGTCCTATTTATACTTTTCATTAATTCTTTTTCTTGTCTTTTTGTCTTTTTTTTGCCTTCTGTATTGCATGAGAAATACTTGTGCTTCTAATTTCCATTAGTAGAGTTTCTAAAAAAAATTGGTCGTCGATTGAAAATCTAATATCTTTATTGTCAATTTCTTCTATATTTCCATCATATGTACTATCTGCATATTGTTTCTTTATACGTTCAATTGTATCTTTTACCTTCTTCACATATTAATTATCATAAAGTAAACTAGTGTTAAATTTGCATAGTCCCTTACCCTGTTCAAAATTGTTAGTCTTTATTTCTAATGTAATGATCGAATGGTCTGTTCTGTATCCTGGTTTAATATCTGCTTTATCTACTATATTTAAAAGATTACCAGTTGTAAGGAAGAAATCTAGCCTAGCTTGCTTAATTGTTTATTTCCCTCCATGAGTAACTACTGAAGTCTGAATTTATATTTCTTTATACAAACGAAAGGAAGGAGAAAAGGGGCCCATAGATCGACCGTTGTCATCCCAATACCTCCTTCATATCTACATCTCATGGTGTAGGTATTTCATTTATACCTTCCATGAACGTTTTAGTAATTTCAACAAAGACAGATTTTTAATGGAAACTAAAGAAACGTTCCATATACCTTTAACAAAGATGTCCGTACGCATAGCAATGATGTCCGTACGCATAGCAAAGATGTCCGTACGCATAACAAAGATGTCCGTACGCATAACAAAGATGTCCGTACGCATAACAAAGATGTCCGTACGCATAGCAAAGATGTCCGTACGCTAGCAATGATTCAGGATGTCTCTTGCTTGAGAGAAATTAGGTTAGAAATCAGAATCAAACGACGAATGTTTTCATAATAAAGAACTGTATCTGTAAAAAAAAAAAAAAAAAAAAAAAAAAAAAAAAAAAAAAAAAAAAAAAAAAAAAAAAAAAAAAAAAAAAAAAAAAAAAAAAAAAAAAAAAAAAAAAAAAAAAAAAAAAAAAAAAAAAAAAAAAAAAAAAAAAAAAAAAAAAAAAAAAAAAAAAAAAAAAAAAAAAAAAAAAAAAAAAAAAAAAAAAAAAAAAAAAAAAAAAAAAAAAAAAAAAAAAAAAAAAAAAAAAAAAAAAAAAAAAAAAAAAAAAAAAAAAAAAAAAAAAAAAAAAAAAAAAAAAAAAAAAAAAAAAAAAAAAAAAAAAAAAAAAAAAAAAAAAAAAAAAAAAAAAAAAAAAAAAAAAAAAAAAAAAAAAAAAAAAAAAAAAAAAAAAAAAAAAAAAAAAAAAAAAAAAAAAAAAAAAAAAAAAAAAAAAAAAAAAAAAAAAAAAAAAAAAAAAAAAAAAAAAAAAAAAAAAAAAAAAAAAAAAAAAACCAACGAGATAGGGGGCTACTAAAGAAGAGTACAAAAATATCAAAATCTCAACAACCAAGGACAAAATAAATAACAGCAACAACAACCAAAGACAGATGTACCAAAGCGTTAGCATATCAGGAGAAAATAAAACATACTGTCAATACATCAGGAGAAAACATGCCACATAGTCAACACACAAGGGCAAAATTAACCAAAAGCGTCATCACACAAGAAAATAATATACCAGAATCGTCAACAAAGTAAGGGCAAAATAAACCAAAAGCGTCAGCACAAAAGGAAATAAAATACCAGAATTGTCAACACACAAGGGTAAAGTATAGCACAGAAATAATGCACAAGAACAAAATATACCACAGCGCCAAACACATAAAAACTACCGTGTCAACATACCAGGAAAACATGCTACATACTCAACATACAAAGACAGAGCATGCGTCAACCTCAGCACGCATGGACAAAAAGAAACTCAAAGCCAACAATATCAGGAACCAGCAAGCCAATGCCAAAATGAAACGGAGCGAAATTAGATGGACAAGCGTACCCTGCGTACGTGCAGCAACTGACTTGATGTCTCCTATGTAATTTTGTCTCCGGCCGGGACATGCTTAAATTCTTAAAAGGGGCAGTACTTAATGGTAATAGGAAGCTAAACGCTATAATCTAAACACTCATAGAAATTATGGTACAACGTTAAACCAACACAATGAGGACTACTTGTAATATGTAAAACACTTCACTAGGAGTTTCAAAGTAACACATTTATTATTTAGAAAGTATAGAAAGGATGATGGTTTGATTTCAAATAATCTTTTTACACGCGAGAAAGAATAATCCAGACCATATGTTTCAATAACAGACGTATCATTTTGGTAAAAAAAGTAAATATATATACAGTAGACATAAGTCGTTTTTATAACCGGAAGTGAAAAGCGCACTTATGATTATTACATTAACTAGCGACAGTACAGTACAAAACTTAACTATGGTATTTCATTTTAATAGTGTAACATGCTGCAATGAAATGCAATATATGTCTCTCGCCTCTGTATGTACTGCTCAATATATGTCACGTGACCAGGTGTATCTCCTGAAAGTTTCCCAAATGTCTACACACCACGGAGATATCTAATTCAATTCTCTGGCAACATTTTACGACAAGAAACCATCGTATTCCAGACACCGATCTGGGAAAGGAGATAACATATACCAAGGTGACATTTGGGTATTTGATATTATATAGCCTTTCGTATTGACGTCTATTGTGTTGTTGTGACCGTTGTGTAAAAGGTAAAGGTCATTCAAGTATACGAATATGGATAAACAGTCAAAGTAGATGTATCTTTCGAGAACCCATGGTTTTGACACCAATTTCGTTGGTCCGTTTAATGTTGCATTTCCTTTTGCTATCAGTGTCTCCTCGATCACTGTTGTCTTGACAAGTATTCTTTTATTTTCAGTGTCTCCTTGATTCATGTTGTATTAACTAATGTTCTTTTATTTTTAGTGTCTCTTTGATTCATGTTGTATTAACAAATGTTCTTTTATTTTCAGTGTCTCCTTGATTCATGTTGTATTAACAAATGTTCTTTTATTTTCAGTGTCTCCTCGATCCATGTTGTATTTACAAATTTTCTTTTATTTCAGTGTCTCATTGATTCATGTTGCATTAACAAATGTTCTCCTTTTTTCAGTGTCTCCTTGATTCATGTTGTATTAACAAATGTTCTTTTATTTTCAGTGTCTCCTCGATCCATGTTGTATTTACATATGTTCTTTTATTTTCATTGTCTCCTCGATCCATGTTGTATTTACCAATGTTCTTTTATTTTCATTGTCTCCTCGATCCATGTTGTATTTGCAAATTTTCTTTTATTTTCAGTGTCGCCTTGATCCATGTTGTATTTACAAATGTTCTTTTATTTTCAGTGTCTTCTCGATCCATGTGGAACATACATATGGTCATTTTACATGTTATCGAGGTGGTCATGCCTACGATATTGTTCATTCCATTACAATCTTATATTATTGACTAAGAATTCTGTCCTTCGCAACTAGTGTATTATTTTTACTGCTTTCTGAATCAAATCATTCTAAACTTTCACCACCCCCGGATGGATGTTCCCGAGACCTCTATCACTAGTACTACGTGTCGATTTATACTCAGCTTAATAGTTGCCATTTCTAGGAATGTGGTTTGGAAACTGTCTTATACTTGGCACATCGTTAATTTAACGTTATAAATAATTCAGTAAGAGTTACGACACTTATAAAATAAAACTGAATTTACATATACGCAAGTGAATTGCTATGTATAAATACTTAGCTTACCACGTTTATTGCTGTCAAAACAAAGATTACACCTCATGTATTCAGCTAAACAATCAATTGGATTATGTTGGGGGAAACACACGTATCGATTTTCTGTAAAATAAACTAGGTCTAACACTTTTGCTATTTTGTAAATATTGGGTTGACATCATAAAACTAGTTTATTATATTGAAGCGTTATAAAAGTTATGCTTGCGACTTTGTGGTAATTACATTGTTTCACATTATTTGATCTCCTAAGACATTAAATACACATTTAGCAGTTTAAGTGGAACGAACAAATAAGTATGTTAGGCCATTCACAGTATCCTTGGTTGAAGATTATTTGCTGCAAATGTGTCAGTGGGATGTTCACTGTTTGAGATGGCTTTTCTCACAATAAAATAAGGTATGTGTTTTTGAAGAGATTGAACTTATCTTTCTGTTTTGTTTTCACGAATACAGAACAGTGTCAATAACAGAACAGTGTCAATAACAGAACAAAGTCGATAACAGAACAGTGTCAATAACAGAACAGTGACAATAACAGAACAGTGACAATAACAGAACAGTGTCAATAACAGAACAGTGTCAATAACAGAACAGTGACAATAACAGAACAGTGTCATTAACAGAACAGTGTCAATAACAGAACAGTGACAATAACAGAACAGTGTCAATAACAGAACAGTGACAATAACAGAACAGTGACAATAACAGAACAGTGTCAATAACAGAACAGTGACAATAACAGAACAGTGTCAATAACAGAACAGTGACAATAACAGAACAGTGTCAATAACAGAACAGTGACAATAACAGAACAGTGTCAATAACAGAACAGTGACAATAACAGAACAGTGTCAATAACAGAACAATGACAATAACAGAACAGTGACAATAACAGAACAGTGTCAATAACAGAACAGTGACAATAACAGAACAGTGTCAATAACAGAACAGTGACAATAACAGAACAGTGTCAATAACAGAACAGTGACAATAACAGAACAGTGTCAATAACAGAACAGTGACAATAACAGAACAGTGACAATAACAGAACAGTGTCAATAACAGAACAGTGACAATAACAGAACAGTGTCAATAACAGAACAGTGACAATAACAGAACAGTGACAATAACAGAACAGTGTCAATAACAGAACAGTGACAATAACAGAACAGTGTCAATAACAGAACAGTGACAATAACAGAACAGTGTCAATAACAGAACAGTGACAATAACAGAACAGTGTCAATAACAGAACAGTGACAATAACAGAACAGTGACAATAACAGAACAGTGTCAATAACAGAACAGTGACAATAACAGAACAGTGTCAATAACAGAACAGTGACAATAACAGAACAGTGACAATAACAGAACAGTGTCAATAACAGAACAGTGACAATAACAGAACAGTGTCAATAACAGAACAGTGACAATAACAGAACAGTGACAATAACAGAACAGTGTCAATAACAGAACAGTGACAATAACAGAACAGTGTCAATAACAGAACAGTGACAATAACAGAACAGTGACAATAACAGAACAGTGACAATAACAGAACAGTGACAATAACAGAACAGTGACAATAACAGAACAGTGTCAATAACAGAACAGTGACAATAACAGAACAGTGTCAATAACAGAACAGTGTCAATAACAGAACAGTGACAATAACAGAACAGTGACAATAACAGAACAAAGTCAATAACAGAACAAAGTCAATAACATAGCAAAGTCAATAACAGAACAAAGTCAATAACAGAACAAAGTCAATAACAGAACAGTGACAATAACAGAACAAAGTCAATGACAGAACAGTGTCAATAACAGAACAAAGTCAATAACAGAACAGTGTCAATAACAGAACAGTGACAATAACAGAACAGTGACAATAACAGAACAAAGTCAATAACAGAACAAAGTCAATAACAGAACAAAGTCAATAACAGATTTATCTTTTTTCCACTCCTTAATGTTTTCAGAACTAGCTGGAAGTTCATGTAGTACAATTTCTGTATAATGAATAACTTCACATTTGTTCCAACGACAAGGGTCAACTGGTACAAAACGTTCGACACTACATCAGATCAGAACGGTTAACAATACTTAACTCGGCTCAGATCCAGTTTGTGTAGCCCGCTTGAGTATGCTGTTAGTTTTTTTATTGACTGATGCTCTGATGAATCTAGGGTTATATTAAAATTATACTTTCGCACCACGAGAGCAATTTATTCCAAAAGGACAGTAGAAGATTAATCACAACTGTTCAGAGGTGAACATATACGCCTACTTCAAGTTTCCATTTGTCTGCCGTATATAAATTGATAACATGACGGGCGGTACATGTGTAGGAGACAGTGGTTTAATGTTGATCTTCCATGTTATCTAATTGAATGTTGCCTCCAGGGCCATGAGTTGATTAATATATATCATACCACATACAATGATTGAACAGGCGTTTTTGCGTATAGATATTGCGTGTAAAAATTAAGATGCCCCACAGCAGTGAAACGTGGAAAATATATGTTTATACAAACATTTCAACCTCCCTGACAATTCTATTTTATCTATTACTGTCCTTATTTTAGAGAGAAATTATCGCCCTACCAATACCCCTTTACGTAGTACTGTGATCAGGGGCGGATCCAGGATTTCCTAAAAGGGGGGGCCGAGAATTTTTTCTCAATAGTCAACGTTGTGCTGTCAAAGGCAGCACCCCGAGCGCGTAGCACGAGGAGGGGGAGGGTAAGGGAGGGGGTCTTCCCCCTCCCGTAAGGAGGGTTTGGGCGATCTCCCCCCAAAAAATTGTGTTTTCTAGAACGTCTCAGAAGCGATTTCCCGTGTTCTAAGTGGGGACCAGAAAAGTGTGTGTGTGTGTGTGTGTGTGTGTGTGTGTGTGTGGGGGGNGGGGGGGGGCTGTTAAAACTTTAGAAAAAAAAGTTATTGTGCATGAAGTTAAAAAAGTTATTGTGCATGAAGTTAACTTAAAGATTAAAACCAAATAAAATAAATGGTCTGCGACTGTTTAAAGAATACATCAGCATAAAAGAAAGACAACTACTAACCTTTCATTAAAATGGAAAGACAATCGCCATTCCCTGTAGCTCTCAGGGCTTTCCATAGGGTTTTGTCAATATCAAGCATGTCGGCAGTAATTAGATTTGTGGATAGAATATCCACTCCACTTGTTTCTCAGCCATAGCTGAACTAAACAAGTATACTTCAATTTAGTTTACTATTGATCACTGTGAGTGTCGACGGACAATGCATTTGTTTTAAAAACAAGGGTGCTGCACCTTTTGATGTCCGCGTTGCATTGCCTGTGAAATATATCCACGAAACACTGTATCAGTTCTATAATGCATTGTTAGGTTTACAGCTTCCATCAGATAAAAAGCGTTTACTTTAACTTGTATAGATGTTTAGTCGATTAGGCATAATAAAGTCAGCCGAAAAAAACCTTTATCGTTCTTGTATAATGATATGATTAAAATCGCCTGGGCGGTTAGGAAGGTAACAATAAAAAGTATTAATTTTAAGATCATCTATAACGAGCGGTCCATAATATNCCCCCCCCCCCCCTAAATCCGCGCCTGGTGATAGAGAGGAGCATTACCTAAGACTTCCTGGCTGTGATGTGATTTATAGATGTTATGACTGATGGATTCAATAGGAAGTTATCAAGTCAATGATTCAATCATATTAATGTAATGTCCTTGTTCACTCCTCATAGGAGACATAAGCGTCAGCAGGGATATCGACATTAAAACAGTACAAACGTTCGAACTACACTGATAATACAAAAAGACTCTACTAAATCTTCCTTGAAGACATTTCGAAGACTTGGAGACTTCATAAATTTCATTTATGATGTGGCACGAATTCGACTCTTTAATCCTATTCGTACGGAAAGTCACGACTCTCGGGTAGTTCGGAGTTTTATAAACGTCGAATTTGCCAACCAGGTGATAGATACTATTATCATTCGTAATGTCGAACTTCTACTTTTAAAGTTCGTCGAAGTCAACATACTACCGTATTTATGATACTAAAGTACATGAATCATTTCTTTCAGTCAACCAATTGCTTACAAACTTTTGATCTGTGAGCAAATTTTACAACAGCTGAATTAGGATGACCTTAGAAACCTCAACCTTGACCATTCTTTTGCTCTACATCCCTGATCAACTATAGTCCAACTGGGCACGTAGTCATTATAGATATAAACAGTATCAACAATGTAAGCCGTGGGACTTGGGTCCTACATAGGAGACTCATACTCTTGGAATGTGAATTGTAAGTTAGTACAGGATTCTGTGGAAGGCTCCTCACGGCAAACGTAAACATCCAAAATGAATAAGCTACTTGAAATCGAAATTAAAAGACGCAATTTTGATTTCATTTTGATGCAGACTTGCCTCGGTTGTAATTGGTTCCGAAGCTTCATAAGAATCCCTATCACAACGTTTTATTGCTGGCTCTGACTGTTGCTCAACAAAATCAATTATCAAAACTTTTTTACTACCATTTTCAGTACCATTAAATCAAGTTTACTCTTTTCTTGTGAAAAACCGTATACTCCAGAAAAAAAGCTTTTGAAGAATTCAAAAAATCGTCTCCTTAATCTTGAACATATTCACTCAAAAATATTTCCTCTATCTAAAATTTAACTTTCCCCTATTTCCAAGAGACACTATCTAAACAAAACTAAAAAGAACGTCTTCGTCCTCTTTTTGTACAGATATTTTGTTCCTAGGTACAGGTCGACATGAAACATGGTTGACAACTGTTTTGGAGCATATTATATGTATAGCACAACAAAGACCCAAATGAAATTGACATTAAACTGAGGATGACATTGTGAGAATGCCTAAGTTCCTAGCTGACATTATCTTTGTTGTGATCGATGACAAGATTATCCAGCAGACTGCAGGTATTCCTATGTGAACAAACGTTTCCCCTCTTCTGACCGACCCGCTTTTGTTTTCATATAAGGCTGATTTTTAAAAAGATTACCAGTGCTTGCTGGTATCACACTCCTGACATTTAACCATGGACACTTCAGACTTTTCTTCTTTAGCAGCCTCGGGTTTTGGGTTTTACTTGCAGTTTTACCAACAGGAACGACTTACTAATAAGCTGTATGAGAAGTGGAACGATTTTAATTTTGTGATCGTGAACTTTCCCTTTCTTGATAGTTGCATCCCCAAGCTATGCTATTTACATGTCGCAATTGATTCGGTAATCAATACCTTGATTCGAATGTTATGATTTCCGTAGGTTCTGATTGATAAACTTACAACACACGATTTCAACACAAATAATGGTTGATGATGATTATTTATAAGTTTCATGGTCGCACCCATGATCTCATTGGAATATATGTTATTTCTTTGAGTGATATAAAGGTAGCCGGGGGCCNCCCCCCCCCCCCCTAAATCCGCGCCTGGTGATAGAGAGGAGCATTACCTAAGACTTCCTGGCTGTGATGTGATTTATAGATGTTATGACTGATGGATTCAATAGGAAGTTATCAAGTCAATGATTCAATCATATTAATGTAATGTCCTTGTTCACTCCTCATAGGAGACATAAGCGTCAGCAGGGATATCGACATTAAAACAGTACAAACGTTCGAACTACACTGATAATACAAAAAGACTCTACTAAATCTTCCTTGAAGACATTTCGAAGACTTGGAGACTTCATAAATTTTATTTATTATGTGGCACGAATTCGACTCTTTAATCCTATTCGTACGGAAAGTCACGACTCTCGGGTAGTTCGGAGTTTTATAAACGTCGAATTTGCCAACCAGGGGATAGATACTATTATCATTCGTAATGTCGAACTTCTACTTTTAAAGTTCGTCGAAGTCAACATACTACCGTATTTATGATACTAAAGTACATGAATCATTTCTTTCAGTCAACCCATTGCTTACAAACTTTTGATCTGTGAGCAAATTTTACAGCAGCTGAATTAGGATGACCTTAGAAACCTCAACCTTGACCATTCTTTTGCTCTACATCCCTGATCAACTATAGTCCAACTGGGCACGTAGTCATTATAGATATAAATAGTATCAACAATGTAAGCCGTGAGACTTGGGTCCTACATAGGAGACTCATACTCTTGGAATGTGAATTGTAAGTTAGTACAGGATTCTGTGGAAGGCTCCTCACGGCAAACGAAAACATCCAAAAAGAATATGCTACTTGAAATCGAAATTAAAAGACGCAATTTTGATTTCATTTTGATGCAGACTTGCCTCGGTTGAAATTGGTTCCGAAGCTTCATAAGAATCCCTATCACAACGTTTTATTGCTGGCTCTGACTGTTGCTCAACAAAATCAATTATCAAAACTTTTTTACTACCATTTTCAGTACCATTAAATCAAGTTTACTCTTTTCTTGTGAAAAACCGTATACTCCAGAAAAAAAGCTTTTGAAGAATTCAAAAAATCGTCTCCTTAATCTTGAACATATTCACTCAAAAATATTTCCTCTATCTAAAATTTAACTTTCCCCTATTTCCAAGAGACACTATCTAAACAAAACTAAAAAGAACGTCTTCGTCCTCTTTTTGTACAGATATTTTGTTCCTAGGTACAGGTCGACATGAAACATGGTTGACAACTGTTTTGGAGCATATTATATGTATAGCACAACAAAGACCCAAATGAAATTGACATTAAACTGAGGATGACATTGTGAGAATGCCTAAGTTCCTAGCTGACATTATCTTTGTTGTGATCGATGACAAGATTATCCAGCAGACTGCAGGTATTCCTATGTGAACAAACGTTTCCCCTCTTCTGACCGACCCGCTTTTGTTTTCATATAAGGCTGATTTTTAAAAAGATTACCAGTGCTTGCTGGTATCACACTCCTGACATTTAACCATGGACACTTCAGACTTTTCTTCTTTAGCAGCCTCGGGTTTTGGGTTTTACTTGCAGTTTTACCAACAGGAACGACTTACTAATAAGCTGTATGAGAAGTGGAACGATTTTAATTTTGTGATCGTGAACTTTCCCTTTCTTGATAGTTGCATCCCCAAGCTATGCTATTTACATGTCGCAATTGATTCGGTAATCAATACCTTGATTCGAATGTTATGATTTCCGTAGGTTCTGATTGATAAACTTACAACACACGATTTCAACACAAATAATGGTTGATGATGATTATTTAAAAGTTTCATGGTCGCACCCATGATCTCATTGGAATATATGTTATTTCTTTGAGTGACATAAAGGTAGATGCTTTTGATTATGCTGATTAGCGTGTATTGTTGTTTCGTTCACTTCTCCGGTTCTTGCTGTGATAAAGTGACATTACCTGGATAAAATGTTTTTCTTTGATTATGTTTTGTGATAGTATTTAGGTATAAAGACGTTTGAAGACAAGATCGAATTTTAAGATGGGAACGTTTTCAGAATGAGCAAATATCATCTGTCTTCCCTTTTATAAACAAAGAAGGATAGATCTTTTTGCCTGAACCAGAAATGAATCTGTGAAGTGTAGGGAAACTATTGTTTTACTCGGCCATTGTTTGGATAAGGGAGATACGCGAGAAAGTAGACTGGATACGGCTTTGTTTGATTATTGTTCGTGATTATGTCTAGCGAGGCTGTCTGACATCAAACACAAATCCATCCAACACGGGTACGGTTAGAAGTAGACGCAAGGCATGTCTGATATCCATGTCGGGTTTGACACGTGTATGATTAGAAGCGAGTTGCTGTATCATGTTTGACCGGTGTGTATGATTAGAGGCGAGTTGATGTATAACGTGTGACCGATGTGTCTATGAAGACCGCCAGACAATAGACACCGTATTGATGTTTACTAGACATAGCCTCAAAGAGCTTGGTAAATAAAGCAGAGGAAATCTGTTTCATGTAGCACGCGATTTGCATATTATGTTTTTCATATGCCTCCTCAATTTGTACTCAACACCTTAAAAATACTGCAATTGTGTATAGTAGGTTCAGTAAGCCTATTACTTATGTCTTTGTCAGTACACCCACTATTAAACTTGTGTGTTCAGCATGCATCCTAAACTTACTGCTGTCGTGTTTTGTGGGTTCAGTATCTTTACAAAAAGTTGTGTGGCTTATGTCGTTGTCGAGATGCACGTTTTTAAAATTTCTTATCAGTATGCCTATTATTACTTAATTGTTAAATATCTTCATTTCTACAGTTGTGTTTAGTTTGCATTCAACTAAACTATGTCCTAGTACTATTTGTGCCTTTACATCACATACATGTATACCTCTCATGTATTATGTTTACCAACAACATGAAGACAATCGAGTTAGACATTGCCCCATTCCTTGCCCCATTTATTTATTATTCGTTTTATCTTTATTTCATCATCTTTTCTACATTTACCCCCTGATTCCCTCGTTATATATCTATCTATGCATTTTCTTTCTTTCCTCGCTGTTTCTATCTAAAATATTTCCCTCTTTTCGTGGTGTTTCTCCCTTTACATTTCACGTTTCGCTAACTTACGTTTAACAGTGTCACTTAAGTATATGTTTGCTTTATTATTTTTTTGTTTTGACATTGCTTAGATTTTTAACTTTTGACCATCAATTGACATTTTTGAATCATCTAAGTACTAAATGTTTTGAGCCTATCTCTTGTTAATGTGATTGGAGCTAACCCTGACACGTTATTTTTGCAGTGTGTGAACGCACGGCCTTTACTCCAGCCCACTACTCATGGAAACTATGTCGACCGAGGACTTTAAGTAATAAATTATCCGATTACAACACTCAGATCAAAGCATTAAAAGGTCTCCACACAGCCGGAATCTGGGAAGACTGATACAAAATATAATCTTTATTGACTCATTAACATAATTGAAATGAAAATATCAGTGTGTGTTAAATTCCTGTGTTTCTAGGATATGGTACCGGAAATAACCAGTCTTAAGGTTTCCCTTTAGATTGATATTCAATACAAGGTCGCCTGCCTATCAATCTGTCCTAGCGTTCTACGAAGGGCCGTTTAAAACTACGTCTGCTAAAGAGACAGCCTGTATAATTGTGCTCAACATGTTAGGAACACGCATGAAGCAAATGCGAAGTCATTCAACATGTTCATGTTTATTGCCTGTGCGTGTGTTTTTGTTGTTGACTTAATCTTAATTTTTAAAGAGTAAAGAGGATTTTCGTTCAGTTGATCACCTAAAAAAAATCAATACGTAATAGTTCATGTTTTTTTTCTGGATTTTATTCAATTAGACAGCTTTATTATTGGATAATAAGCTCGACAAATCGTATTTCAAAATATCTGAATTCCTGGTTGGCTATATCATGCTATGTGCAGCAGCAAGATTGTCCTGGAGTCTGTTGGCATACCCATACGGACAAACGTGGCTTTTTCTTTTGGTAAATTTATCTTTGTTTTCATATGAAGTCGAATTTATCGAAGAGCTTATCAGTCAGGTCACAAAGACATTGCCTAGTCCTTCAATTTCAGTTTCAGATAAATCAATAATCTGTTGTCTTTAAATGACAAATCCAAGTTAATCAGAGATGTGCTCCCGACCTTAAAATCGAGGACACGACTTACTACTTCATACCATTCGCTTACACAACCTTTGCTTTTAACGTGATCAACGGTTATTTGGCTTTTTGATATGCTTGACGATTTCGATTTCCCGATCGTGAACTTCCTCTTTCTTGATTGCAACATCCATACTTCCCCAACCTTGGTTACATGCTACATGCTGCAGTTGGTTTGGTATTTATGCCGTTGTTCTAAACATCCTGATTTCCGTGGTAGATGTCGAATGCTGACAGAAAAACTTACAACGTTGAGTTTTAAAAGATGGTGGTTCACTTAAGGCAGGTTTTATGGTCGGCATCCTGATCACATTTGGATTCTTGTCATGTTAAAGAGTGTGACTTGTGGTTCCTTGCAAATACACCGATTTTATCTTTTATAACGTAAATTATTTGATTCCTTAATTTCATCGATTTTGAATTCAAATTACAAATTTGTTCACACTTGGTTATTCGCTTGTTTTGTAAAACTAATAAGGAGCAGAATCTGTCTTAGAAAGTCTTGCGTATATTCCAAATTGATTATTTCGGTGTAAGTTAAGCAGTTTATCAGTTTAAACGCTATCAGTTTGTTTCGATTATTGTTCCAAACGTGATAAACCTTTCCTTGTTTGTGTTTATACAGCCTTGAAAACTAGTGTATTAGACAGGTTATTCAGTCATAAGATAGGCTTACATTAACAACTACAACATCCAACCTATCAGACACCATGTATCTTGGACGCTTGCATGAAACCTTTACAGTCAAATCTGCTGATGAAGCTGACATTAAGACGATGCTGTGGTATCAAAATGCTGTCCTCTGCTTTATACTGTAGATTAACTATTTATATTGCGAGAAATGTTACTAATTACCCGGTTGATTTGGGTGGTCGGGTGGTGCGGTAGATAGTGCACTTGCCTTTCACCAACGCGGCCGGGGTTCGATTCCCCGATCGGATCTGAAAAGGTATAAGGTCCGATCACTCCAGCCTCCAATCCTTATTGAGTACTCATGTTACAGTTGATTCGCTTTTCCAGAACCTGTTTTATGTATTAGGATTTTCCTAGGTAGGTTTTTAACCAATATACTACATAGCTATTTATCTGAGAGGCTTCACTCGGCATCATGACCTGCATTTTACCTATATCACCGATTGTCTACCACGTCAGCCGTCTTGTTTACTACGATCATAGATCGTTCTGTATCTAATTCGATTTCAGAATGCTGATTTATGTATTGAAAAGAGGCACGATCTTTTTCTTATTTGCTATCATATCAAAACAATATTATGCTGGTCAATCCAAAATCGGAGTCGAAATAGACTTTTTAGAGGAAGATGAATTTGGTCCGGTGAAGTTTGACAACCCCGTTGTTTTGATCAAAATACAATGAGGTGACCACCATTTTCCGTTCTCTTGCGAACGACAACGTTATTAATAGAAGTGAGGCTGATAAATCGTTAGACTACATTGAAAGCATCCCGTGTCTAGCTTCCTATTGGAATAGGGATTGTCTTAGATGTTCAGTGCAGTAATAATGGTAATATAAGGAAATAAAAAAGTCTGAGTCATCAAAAGTAGAGGATAAAGAGAATAAATATAGAAATAATAATGTCATAAAATACATAGGTGTGATGAATAACTTGTCTAAATCTTCTGGACGATGACCTCAGAATGGAAAATAATCACTGCTTGTGATCAGACGCCTTTTGCTATTGGGATTAAATAGTTTCTATTTAGTACAAAAAAGAAGGGGGATACGTTAGAAGATTGTCGTGCATTCATTAAAACCTAGTTCAGTGTGTCCATTATATCTGTGGTTTTGGAATGTTTTACGTGGTTAAAACTTGTTACCCTACAAAACATCAACATATAGTTTAGATTCAGTATAAGAATTTATGATTTTAACGTGATTACTGTCATATTCAATGCTAACGTTTTCTAATAATACTACTTAATAGACCTAATACAGTAACATCAAACAAGACACATAAATGATAAAAACTCAATGAGAGACAAAAGGAAACAACTTCAATTAATAAAGAAAACAAACGCAATCAAATACAATAACATATATGAAAAATATATGAAATAACAAAATTAAATATAGACAATAAAATCGAACTGTCAGCGATATTAAATAGAAAAAGGGGAAAAGGCTGACGACAAAAATAATATCCAACAAGAGAACCCATTAACAAACACAAACGAATAACAACGTAATATGGCAAAAATATATATCAAAACACGACAGGAAAGTGATCACACCACTAAACTAGGAAACAGTAACAGCTATGTTACTATGACACCTTTCATTGGTCAACAAACCGTGTACATTTTGAAAACGATTAATGCACGTATATGTATATTTGTCGACAAACAATGCATGTTCACGTGCATATCCTATCTCTTCAACATGCACCAATATAAATCTGTCCGGATAGGAAATATAGCTGCAGCGTCCTGGAATTATAACATAAGCATTGCACGGCTTGTCAAAGGAAAGCTGAGTATTACGTGATAAATGTGTTCACGCACAGAACGACACCCCTATTAAAATGATTGGACGATATAGGCACACTGTCTTAGCGGCGCCGAGGTAAACGAGCAATAACATGGTCATGTTGAAGAATAGATATAATCAACATATGTTTGTTTAATACAGTGGAATATATAACTCGGGATTCGAAAAGGTTAGCAAGAAAACTTTAGTAAACAAAATATCATCAGCAATACTGGAGGCGAAAAATTTGAATTCAAATCGCAAGAAATGAAAAGTAAAAATACAACCAAATATAAGAGGAAAAATATAATAATTTCATCTTCAAATGTTATCAGCATTTTAAAATCAAAATATGGCTGCATAGGCGTGTCTCAATCACACATCTCCGCCCATGTTACCAACACAGTCACTAGATCTGTCTGTGTCTCCCATTATCACCACGGACAAGTATGGGAATTGGTGTTATGTGGGGATTAGGATTGCGTCATCAGTGACTTTTATTACGATTTATTAGCTAGTTGTAGGAGGTCAATGCATGGTTAGTGATATTTAGATAGGTGTGAGGGACGAGGAATAACGCTGAGGTGGCAGAATGTCTAGAAAGTGCTGGGTCGAGCAGCAGCTGTCTATCTCAATATGACATCGTGTAATGGAGAAAAGAAACTAGTCGTGTTCCATCAGTGGTTTGTATCTGACCTGATTGATACAGGTGAACAGCGATAGTTTAAAGGAACGCGCTTAGCTCTCTGCATTTGTAACGTAGTAAAACGCGTATTGGGTCGTACAGAAACGGCCTGTAAAACAAACCCTCACAAAACGATATTTGTGAAGGTTACTTAAGAAAGGGGGGAAAATATAAACAATAACTGTAATAGTATAGTATTTACTCAACTCTGAACGGTGCTGTTAATAGGACGTAAAACACGAACAAACTGAACGGTCAAATAAAATACTTAAAGAGATGCAATTATGAAATAAAAACCCAAAAACCGGAAACCGTATGTTATTTTTTAACCATTCAAATGACATCATAGCCGAAACCGTTTGCTTATAGGTATTTCTACTCGTTTATCCAACAGTCGTACAAATCATGGGTGAGTGGAGGTGTTCGGACAATAAATGGCCTCTAGAAGTTTTGAATCATATATCAGATCTTGCAGAATGTGATTTCTGCTGTGCAGCACACACACACACACACACACACACACACACACACACACACACTTATCACCCCTATCTGACACTTTGTTGCCGCGGTGGCCGAGTGTTTAAGGCGTCTGACCATCTACGATCACTAACCTTCCACCCCTTGATCGCTGGTTTGAGGAATCGCCTGGTACTCACCGCAGGTAGGGGATCTTTCTCCACCACTTGATCGCGGGTTTAATAAATAATAATAANCCCTATATAATTTGTAATATTACCCAAAGGCGCTTTACAACATATGGATAATAGTAATGGTTATAATTGTGAAAACAAACAACAAAGGCTTGCAATCACTTTCATACATTTAACAAGCAATGTGCACATAATTGAACAAATAAAAGGGTGGTATTTACATGACGTCTTTGCAAAGATTCTGAAATGCAGACGTGAAGAGGTGAGTTTGTATGTCCCTCTTGAACTTGGCCAGGGTAGTTGACTTCCTAATAGCAGGTGATCTTTCTTCACCACTTGATCGCGGGTTTGAGGAATCGCCTGGTACTCACCGCAGGTAGGTGATCTTTCTCCACCATTTGATCGCGGGTTTGAGGAATCGCCTGGTACTCACCGCAGGTAGGTGATCTTCCTTAAATGAACATAGCTGTAAAAAGGGCGTAAAACAAAAACAAAAACACTCTGTGGTCAGTTCACTATCCCGCCGTATGATCTAGAACATCCCTATCTTTCTAGACTGTTAGCAGATCCTTCAAAGGATCAACCTTTACAACCATCCCACCTTTGCTCTCAATAATAATAACAATTAAGAAGAGACATACTCCAATTCCAAACACTGCGTATTTTGTCGGTTTTGTGGTAGTTCGAAATAGTACCACTTCAATCTTACATTCATTGATCTCCTATATTGCATTGCAACCCTTTTTACTGTCATTTTACTTCCTCTTATCACTTCCCTCAACTTTTTCCAGTGGGAAATCATAATACCGCCGCATTCTATCATTCCTTATTTTCAATGAATCGATTTAAAATATTTCCTTTCAAAGGTAACCTATCAAATTCCTTAGTTGCATGGACAAAATGGCCATATCTTGCAGTTAAATGTTGACTTTGTTTGTGTTTCTGCACAGACTATTTACTTAGATACTCACTACCTTATGGAAGTGCTAGTGATTGTTTCCCATAACTATATTTTTTAAATAAGGTAGATATAATAGATAATATCTGTAAAAGATTCACGCACCTGTTCCTATGCAAATTTAAGTTTCACTGTTTATTTCCCTTAATAATAATGATGCATTTTATCTAGGCACCACACAGAACGGAGTTCTGACACAGTCAACACACAAACACAAAATCGAACTTCATACATTTACCACTTTTTAACTTCCTCTCTTAGTAAATTTTAGGAAGTCTTGATTTCCACATTAAGACCTATGAATGTTCCACTACCTTTTCTATATTTTGTCCTTAAACATGCAGTTTGCTCTAATATTCCCGTTAAACGTCTGATGTTAAATATTCCACTCAAAGGTTTCTTCCAGTCAACATTTCTACAATGAATGTCATTCACTAGTGAAAATGACGCATTGTTGGGCAAAAATAAACTGAACAAACATGGATATCTTTAAACAAAATAGGTGTCGAAGATTTTGATTTTAATTCTTATCGGTAGTATATTTCACTAACAAGCTCATGGACATAAAATATGTTTAATGGTGTTTAATTAAGATAATAAGGCAATATCATAAAAAGAAATTAAGGTTGGAAATTTAACACAATTGCAAAAATTTACATCATATCATTTCAACCGTCAAAACAACACGTGTAAAAAGACAGTCTTATCTTACATCTGTCAGAGTTATTCTCTTGCTTCCTCATATCCAAAATTGCGCATGAAAGATTACATTTAAGTTATGAATTATATATTGATATGGGAAACAAAAGTTGACCAGCAAGAGTTTAAGGCTGTCATTCTGTTAAGTGCTCAATTATTTAACCTTGTCAGTTTTCGTTAAGTTAGACACCATGATGTTTAGTTACAATGTTTGGGTTTCTAGCATTTTCACCATATATATTATTTTATAAAAAAAAAACACCAAAAAAACCCTTGTTATTTCAATAGCAAGAGTCTGTGGTTTAACAATACCAGGTGCATTCAACAGTTTATCCTGTTTGTAATCGGCATCAGATACGCCCACATTTTGCGGGTTAGTCCACGTCCAATTGCTGGTGATGGAAAAATATAGGATCGACGTCTACTTCTGAAATGGCGATAAACAGAAATTGCAGAGCCAGTTGCAGACAAGACTGTTGGCGGGCCACTGAATTTGAAAGGAATCAAGATATAAGTGTTCAAGTATATCATTACGTTTCCAGAAACATGGTACTCCCAATGAGAATCAATCTATAGGCTGAACTATATCCAAGGTTAGTGTCCTTCCCCTGTTGTAGGGTACTGAAAGTTAAAATACATCCCAAACCTACTGGGGTATAAAAAAGGAAGCACTACCGTAATGTGGGTAATTAAATGTAGTACTGTTACCATGACTTATTGCCGGCAACTGAAAATAGAACTAACTGACCGCACTATATATGAAAACAGAATAATTAAATATACCAAACCTACTATGGTTAACTGACAGTAGAAATATGTCCCTGGCCAATTGTGACGCACTAAAGGTAGAACTATGTCCCCGACCTAATGTGATTTACTAAAGGTAGAACTATGTCCCCGGCCTAATGTGATTCACTAAAGGTAGAACTATGTCCCCGACCTAATATGATTTACTAAAGGTAGAACTATGTCCCGGCCTAATGTGATTTACTAAAGGTAGAACAATGTCACTGGTCCATTGTGATTTACTAAAGGTAGAACTATGTCACTGGTCCATTGTGATTTACTAAAGGTAGAACTATGTCCTCGGTCCATTGTGATTTTCTAAAGGTAGAACTATGTCCCCGACCTAATGTGATTTACTAAAGGTAGAACTATGTACCTGGCCCATTGTGATTTACTAAAGGTAGAACTATGTCCTCGGTCCATTGTGATTTTCTAAAGGTAGAACCATGTCCCCGACCTAATGTGATTTACTAAAGGTAGAACTATGTCACTGGTCCATTGTGATTTACTAAAGGTAGAACTATGTCCCCGACCTAATGTAATTCACTAAAGGTAGAACTATGTCCCCGGCCTAATGTGATTCACTAATGGTAGAACTATGTCACTGGTCCATTGTGATTTACTAAAGGTAGAACTATGTACCTGGTCCATTGTGATTTACTAAAGGTAGAACTATGTCCCCGGCCTAATATAATTTACTAAAGGTAGAACAATGTCGCCGGCCTAAAATGATTTACTAAAGGTAGAACAATGTCGCCGGCCTAATATGATTTACTAAAGGTAGAACTATGTCACTGGTCCATTGTGATTTACTAAAGGTAGAACTATGTCCCCGGCCTAATGTGATTTACTAAAGCTAGAACTATGTACCTGGCCCATTGTGATTTACTAAAGGTAGAACTATGTCCCCGAATTAATGTAATTTACTAAAGGTAGAACTATGTCCCTGGCCCATTTTGATTGATTAAAGGTAGAACTATGTCCCCGACCTAATGTGGTTTACTAAAGGTAGAACTATGTCCCTGGCCCATTGTGATTTACTAAAGGTAGAACTATGTCCCCGACCTAATGTGATTTACTGAAGGTAGAACTATGTCACCGGCCTAATATGATTTACTAAAGGTAGAACTATGTCCCCGGCCTAATGTGATTTACTAAAGGTAGAACAATGTCACTGGTCCATTGTGATTTACTAAAGGTAGAACTATGTACCTGGCCCATTGTGATTTACTTAAGGTAGAACTATGTCCCCGGCGTAATGTGATTTACTAAAGCTAGAACTATGTACCTGGCCCATTGTGATTTACTAAAGGTAGAACTATGTCCCCGAATTAATGTAATTTACTAAAGGTAGAACTATGGCCCTGGCCCATTTTGATTTATTACAGGTAGAACTATATCGCCGGCCTAAAATGATTTACTAAAGGTAGAACAATGTCGCCGGCCTAATATGATTTACTAAAGGTAGAACTATGTCACTGGTCCATTGTGATTTATTAAGGTAGAACTATGTCCCCGACCTAATGTGAGTTACTAAAGGTAGAACTATGTCCCTCGCCCATTGTGATTTACTAAAGGTAGAACTATGTCCCCGAATTAATGTAATTTACTAAAGGTAGAACTATGGCCCTGGCCCATTTTGATTTATTACAGGTAGAACTATATCGCCGGCCTAAAATGATTTACTAAAGGTAGAACAATGTCGCCGGCCTAATATGATTTACTAAAGGTAGAACTATGTCACTGGTCCATTGTGATTTATTAAGGTAGAACTATGTCCCCGACCTAATGTGAGTTACTAAAGGTAGAACTATGTCCCTCGCCCATTGTGATTTACTAAAGGTAGAACTATGTCCCCGAATTAATGTAATTTACTAAAGGTAGAACTATGGCCCTGGCCCATTTTGATTTATTACAGGTAGAACTATATCGCCGGCCTAAAATGATTTACTAAAGGTAGAACAATGTCGCCGGCCTAATATGATTTACTAAAGGTAGAACTATGTCACTGGTCCATTGTGATTTATTAAGGTAGAACTATGTCCCCGACCTAATGTGAGTTACTAAAGGTAGAACTATGTCCCTCGCCCATTGTGATTTACTAAAGGTAGAACTATGTCCCCGAATTAATGTAATTTACTAAAGGTAGAACTATGGCCCTGGCCCATTTTGATTTATTACAGGTAGAACTATATCGCCGGCCTAAAATGATTTACTAAAGGTAGAACAATGTCGCCGGCCTAATATGATTTACTAAAGGTAGAACTATGTCACTGGTCCATTGTGATTTATTAAGGTAGAACTATGTCCCCAACCTAATGTGATTTACTAAAGGTAGAACTATGTCCCCGAATTAATGTAATTTACTAAAGGTAGAACTATGGCCCTGGCCCATTTTGATTTATTACAGGTAGAACTATGTCCCCGACCTAATGTGGTTTACTAAAGGTAGAACTATGTCCCTGGCCCATTGTGATTTACTAAAGGTAGAACTATGTTCTCGGTCCATTGTGATTTTCCAAAGGTAGAACTATGTCCCCGACCTAATGTGATTTACTAAAGGTAGAACTATGTCCCTGGTCCATTGTGATTTACTAAAGGTAGAACAATGTCGCCGGCCCATTGTGATTTACTAAAGGTAAAACTATTACCTGGCCCATTGTAATTTACTAAAGGTAGAACTATGTACCTGACCCATTGTGATTTACTAAAGGTAGAACTATGTCCCTGGTCCATTGTGATTTATTAAAGGAAGAACAATGCCCCCGGCCCATTGTGATTTACTAAAGGTAAAACTATTACCTGGCCCATTGTGATTGACTAAAGGTAGAACTATGTCCCTGACCCATAGCCAATACCTTTCAGGCTGCTCCTTTGTGTTGTACTAATCACATGATAATATACTTTTTTTTTTAAATATGAACTTTGTATCCGCTAATCAGACATTTTTAGGATAGATATGGACCATTAAAAAACAAAACAAAACATTGTTGTTATTTGATTGCTTCGGCTGAGCACGATCAATTTACCCGAGTTCAACTTGAGTTATCATTCATTACCTGACCAAAATAGAAATCAATATATCTACTGTGTAGCAGTTATATAGCACAAATTCAAAATCATGAAAACAAAGAACGTTTGTTAAATTAACCACAGCGTCAACACACGAGGGTAAAATGTTCAAGAGTGTCTACAAACAAGGCAAAAAATAACACAGCGACAATTTACAAGGACACACTGAACTGATGCCTTTTGGCTGTTCTGACCAATATTTGATTGACACGTCGATGTTACGATTAAGCAGCGGCCCAGACTCGGCAATAATACCACAAGCATACTTACACATGTTCCTTGATAAGTATACACCGACCTGTAATTGAGTACAGTGATAACGCACGGCTTTTACATCATCGATCCGGCCTTGATGTGCCTGAGACCTGCTAGCATTGTTGTGTAGACACGCATGTCATGCATGCATTGTGCACATGTTTAGATATCATGAACCCTCCAAGAACATATTGACAATGGTAACGGGACAAGAATAATAATTCGACAATGCTCTATGATAGTACCCTAGAGGGTCGGAGAAAAAGCCAAGTACCATGGCTATGGTCGTCAGAAGTATGGTGTACTTAATGTACAACCATTGAAACATGCCTAGGTAAGATTTGCATTAGTGTGCATAAAACGGACATGTACATGCAGTTTCTTTATTAACAACTAAAGAACAATAGAATGCATTTGTTATCAAACAGTGGAGAGGGGGGGGGGGGGGGGGGGGGGGGAGCAATCTAAAATGGTACAATAAAATATTGGCTGAGGTTAGCAACACTTGGAACGACAGGACGGAGATCGATGTGTATGGAGAGAAAGCTTTACCTAAGTTTAATGGTTCTCTGAAATCTGAAGTAATTGTCTATTTCTGGACGTTTGTCTGTACCGGCTGCTGGCTTTGGGCAAATTGATTGACGACTTTGTCCGCCTGTTTGTTCTACACATGTAAACATAGTGGAAACATACGAAAACATCTTACCAGAACATAAATTTAATTAGCCGCCTATTTTAGGTTTAGTCTAGTAGGTTTCTTACTTATTACTTAACGATGTTCAACCAGGGTTTTTTCCCAACCACTATGCATTTATCATTTACAGAGGGGAATCAAAGCTAACTGACCTAGTGATAATGGTAATACACGTTGAAACAATAGAAGTATATACACTAGTGTAAATGTAGTTAGAGTTTGCTTTGAAAGCAGACCATACAATGGTATTGGGAATGTTTCGATACGCCTTTTAGAAGATCTGTGGAGGGCAACACACTATTTACAGCATCAATTCAATTGTCCAAGGCTACTTTCTGCTTTTCTCTCCTACACAACTTGCCCTTCACAAGTCTTACCAACGATGTTTTGATAGGTTCCTCAGTTTGTACTGACATATGTTCGAACCCGCGTCTTACCAATGCAGAAAATAGAAGGACCAGCATTCTCTACGTCAGTTCTAAAAATATACGACTACGATTTAATGATGTACTAGATAGTGGACTAAGATAAGCACGTGCAGGCGTCCATTCGGCCACGCCTTTGCACACACACACTCCTACCAAGGACACAACGATGGTTTCTTGTATAAGACATGTTGACCTATGTCTGGCGTGACCGAAAGGTTGTGTTAGGTACGCCAATGTGTGCTGTCTATTCACGCCTACCATGATGTTTAAGGATGTCGTGTTAATCTTTGTGTTCTATCCGTTCAATAGATATCACGACTTAAGCTAAACATTACGTTTTTTTCACGCCTACAATCTTTTTAGCTTAAAGTTGCCGTGTTAGCCGATATGTTGTGTATTCACGCCTACCATGACTTTAAATAAAAGTTGACGTGTCAGTTTTTGTTTTAGTTATTCACGCCTACCATATTTCAGCTTAACGTTGTCATGTAAGTCACTGTGTTCTGTCTATTCACCTTTATTATAACCGAAATGTAAAGATTTTCACTTTAGTCTTTTTGTTCTATCCATCCAGCGGCTTTACCTAAACATTGTTTTTCTATTCCAATCACGACTATAACGTCGGTCAAGTTGCAATTGTGTTCTATTCGTTCACGCCCACAATAATTGTAAGTGAGATTTTCATTTTAGGCAATGCGTTTGATATATCCGTGCCTATCATAGCTTTAACTAAACATTTTCATGCTAGCCATTGTGTTGTTCATTCGTACCAGGACTTTAACCATTAACTGTACGTTGTCACCTTAGCCATTGAGTTGTGTATGATATCGCCTTTAATGTCTTGAACTAAGAGTTGCCATCTTATCTTTGAGTTCTATTTGTTCATAATTTTATAGACTGATAATTTGTGAAGGACAGTCTCGACTGAAATAAAAACACCGTCTCATGATTTTTTTCGTTCCGAACAAATGTGCAATCTATCAAAAAAACTTAAAATAACCCACACCCGCATACTGATATGTATAGTAATGAAATAAATTACGCTTTGCGTGACATAATACATACCAGTATATTTTGATATTAATCACTCAATATTTTGCCTTGATAACACGCAGTTATCTATCAACCGCATCGAATAGTTCATTATTTGTCGGCATTAGTTAATGGAGTGAAGATATTTACCATAATGTAAATATTAACATTATTTGTCGGCCTTAGTTAATGGAGTGAAGATATTTACAATAATGTAAATATTAACATTATTTGTGGGCATTAGTTAATGGAGTGAAGATATTTACCGTAATGTAAATATTAACATTATTTGTGGGCATTAGTTAATGGAGTGAAGATATTTACCTTAATGTAAATATTAACATTATTTGTGGGCATTAGTTAATGGAGTGAAGATATTTACCATACTGTAAATATTAACATTATTTGTCGGCCTTAGTTAATGGAGTGAAGATATTTACCATACTGTAAATATTAACATTATTTGTCGGCCTTAGTTAATGGAGTGAAGATATTTACCATACTGTAAATATTAACATTATTTGTCGGCCTTAGTTAATGGAGTGAAGATATTTACAATAATGTAAATATTAACATTATCTGTCGGCATTAGTTAATGGAGTGAAGATATTTACCATACTGTAAATATTAACATTATTTGTCGGCCTTAGTTAATGGAGTGAAGATATTTACAATAATGTAAATATTAACATTATTTGTCGGCCTTAGTTAATGGAGTGAAGATATTTACCATACTGTAAATATTAACATTATTTGTCGGCCTTAGTTAATGGAGTGAAGATATTTACCATACTGTAAATATTAACATTATTTGTCGGCCTTAGTTAATGGAGTGAAGATATTTACTATAATGTAAATATTAACATTATTTGTGGGCATTAGTTAATGGAGTGAAGATATTTACCATACTGTAAATATTAACATTATTTGTCGGCCTTAGTTAATGGAGTGAAGATATTTACTATAATGTAAATATTAACATTATTTGTCGGCATTAGGTATTGGAGTGAAGATATTTACCATAATGTAAGTCTTAACATTATTTGTCGGCATTAGTTAATGAAGCGAAGATATTTACCATAATGTAAATATTAACATTCTTTATCGGCATTAGTTAATGGAGTGAAGATATTTACCGTAATGTAAATATTAACATTATTTGTCGGCCTTAGTTAATGGAGTGAAGATATTTACCATACTGTAAATATTAACATTATTTGTCGGCCTTAGTTAATGGAGTGAAGATATTTACCTTAATGTAAATATTAACATTATTTGTGGGCATTAGTTAATGGAGTGAAGATATTTACCATACTGTAAATATTAACATTATTTGTCGGCATTAGGTATTGGAGTGAAGATATTTACCATAATGTAAATATTAACATTATTTTTCAGTTTCATAGAAAATACAAATATATACATACGTCTAAGATTATACTGAATTAATGTATGCTATCAACAAAGCGATGGCAATATACAAACACACATACTGAGAAACGTAAAACGTGCCGACCAGCCGCCATTCTTTGTCATATGAACGTAACACCCAACCACAGGCATTTGCATTTTTAACACTTAGTAATAGGTACAGTATGCCAAAATTAGTATAATGTAATAGGTACAGTATACCAAACTTAGTACAATGTAATAGATACAGTATGCCAAACTTAGTACAATGTAATAGGTACAGTATACCAAACGTAATACAATGTAATAGGTACAGTATGCCAAACTTAGTACAATGTAATAGGTACAGCATACAAAATTTAGTACAATGTAATAGATAAAGTATACCAAACTTAGTCCAATGTAATAGGTACAGTATACCAAACCTAGTACAATGTAATAGATACCGTATACCAAACTTAGCACAATGTAATAGATACAGTATGCCAAACTAAGAACAATGTAATAGGTACAGTGTACCAAACTTAGTACAATTGAATAGGTACAGTATTCCAAACGTAATACAATGCAATAGGTACAGTATGCCAAAATTAGTACAATGTAATAGATACCGTATACCAAACTTAGTACTATGTAATAGATACAGTATACCAAACTTAGTACAATGTAATAGATACCGTATACCAAACTTAGTACAATGTAATAGATACAGTATGCCAAACTAAGTACAATGTAATAGGTACAGTATACCAAACGTAGTACAATGTAATATATACAGTATACCAAACTTAGTACAATGTAATAGGTACAGTATACCAAACGTAGTACAATGTAATAGGTACTAAGTTTGGCATGCTTTACCTATTACATTGTACTAACTTTGGCATACTGATTCTATTACATTGTACTAAGTGTGGCATACTGTATCTAGTACATTGTACTAAGTTTGGCATACTGTACCTATTCCAGTGTACTAGGTTTGGTATACTGTACCTATTTCATTGTACTAAGTTTGCTATACTGTACCTATTACATGGTACTAAGTTTGGTATACTGAACCTGTTACATTGTACTGAGTTTGGTATACTGTACCTAGTACAATGTAATAGATACCGCATACCAAACTTAGTACAATGCAATAGGTACAGGATACCAAACCTAGTACAATGTAATAGATACAGGATGCCAAACTAAGTACAATGTAATAGGTACAGTATACCAAACTTAGTACAATGAAATAGGTACAGTATACCAAACCTAGTACAATGTAATAGGTACAGCATGCCAAACTTAGTACAATATAATAGGTACAGTATACCAAACTTAGTACAATGTGATAGGTACAGTATACCAAACTTAGTACAATGTAATAGGTACAGCATGCCAAACTTAGTACAATGTAATAGGTATAGTATACCAAACTTAGTACAATGAAATAGGTACAGTATTCCAAACCTAGTACAATGTAATAGGTACAGCATGCCAAACTTGGTACAATGTAATAGGTACAGTATACAAAACTTAGTACAATGTAATAGGTACAGGATACCAAACTTAGTACAATGTAATAGGGACAGTATACCAAACTTAGTACAATGTGATAGGTACAGTGTACCAAACTTAGTACAATGTAATAGGGACAGTATACCAAACTTAGTACAATGTGATAGGTACAGTATACCAAACTTAGTACAATGTAATAGATACAGTATACCAAACGTAGTACAATGTAATAGGTACAGTATACCAAACTTAGTACAATGTAATAGGTACAATATACCAAACTTAGTACAATGTAATAGGTACAGTATGCCAAAAATGAATTGAACTTCGTCCTACAGCTGCTCCGTCCATCTAGCTTTGACTTTCGGTGGTACTAAAGGGCCAACAAGTTGGAAATCCACACAGATCTGAACTATTGCTGAAACAGGAGGGGAAGTGCCTAGAAACTCTTAATTTATGAATTTCAAACATTTAGAAGAGTACTGGTAAATTTCAAATTAATTAGTAAAGTGTGTATATTATGAATCGTGCCACAACTCAAGGCGACCAAAACCTCCATATGAATCAAATTGTTTGGTCGTTTGGTCAAAGTCGATGCAGACAGGGTCTGCATTAGTTTTCAGATTGATCAGTCAAACGGCACTTTAGTGTTAACATAATAAATGGTTCAGTAAACATTTCTACGTAGACAATTACACGTAAGGCTACCGTACATTACTCCAATGTCTGTTTCTTACCCTCTTTAGCGCAGACGTCTGGTTAATATCATAGTATTCTGCTTCTTATCCTCTTTAGCGCTGACGTCTGCTTAATATCATACTATTCTGTTTCTTACCCTCTTTAGCACAGACGTCTGGTTAGTATCGTAGTATTCTGCTTCTTACCCTCTTTAGCGCTGACGTCTGCTTAATATCATACTTTTAGTACAATGTAATAGGGACAGTATACCAAACTTAGTACAATGTGATATTCTGCTTCTTATCCTCTTTAGCGCTGACGTCTGCTTAATATCATCCTTTTCTGTTTCCTACCCCCTTTAGCGCAGCCGTCTGGTTAATATCATACTTTTCTGTTTCTTACCCTCTTTAGCGCTGACGTCTGGTTGATATTATATTATTCTGCTTCTTTACCTCTATAGCGCAGACGTCTGGTTGATATTAAACTATTCTGCTTCTTACCCTCTTAAGCGCAGACGTCTGCTTAATATCATACTATTCTGCTTTTTACCCTCTTTGGCGCAGATGTCTGGTTAATATCATACTATTCTGTTTCTTAACCTCTTTAGCGCAGATGTCTGGTTAATATCATAGTATTCTGCTTCTTACCCTCTTTAGCGCAGACGTCTGGTTAATATCATACTATTCTGCTTCTTTACCTCTTTAGCGCAGACGTCCGGCTAATATCATACTATTCTGCTTCATACCCTCTTTAGCGCAGACGTCTGGCTAATATCATACTATTCTGTTTCTTACCCTCTTTAGCGCAGACGTCTGGTTAATATCATACTATTCTGTTTCTTACCCTCTTTAGCGCAGACGTCTGGTTAATATCATACTACTCTGCTTCTTAACCTCTTTAGCGCAGACGTCTGGCTAATATCATACTATTCTGCTTCTTAACCTCTTTAGCGCAGACGTCTGGTTAATATCATAGTATTCTGCTTCTTACCCTCTTTATCGCTGACGTCTGGTTAATATCATACTATTCTGTTTCTTACCCTCTTTAGCGCAGACGTCTCGTTAATATCATACTATTCTGCTTCTTACTCTCTTTAGCGCAGACGTCTGGCTAATATCATACTATTCTGTATTTGTAAAATGTTAACTTTCAAATATTTAAACATGTTTCTGGAACTCAAGATCGATTATAATACATAGACATCGAAGTGCCTATATAGTACCGACACGATGTCAGCGCTCATGAACGTACATATTGTCGTATTACATTCGTTCAAACATAACTCGACAACACCTGCAATTCACAATCTTTATTAAATTATCTCAAACAGCACAAAGTATTAATTGTGGAAAAATCAGCAGTGTTATCTTAACAAAAATCAACGATATAGTTAGTTTGATCTTTATTAATTAATTCTGACGTAAAAAACCCAGATGTATTATACAAGTCAATGTAACTTCCATTGGGAGATATCTCTAACAAATGAAGCATAAATACTTCATAAGTAGCTTTAACACATCACAATTATAATGTGGAAGGCGCATACATGTACAACCTACAAAGTTCTGAACCTAAAATTATGAAACCTACAGATATCGTCCATATTTCACAAACGAAAGAAATCGTAGTAAATTAAAATAAGTGGATCACGATAGTAAAGCATTGATTTCACCAATGAAAGTCAGACAATCGATCATTAACAATTGTAACATACATCTCTATCAACACTCTAATCTATTTAACCCTTTAACCCCTACAAATGTAGGTAACTTGAATAGACTCTACCATACATTCCTCCTGACGAGTCCATTATAGTCTACAGTGGTGAGAGGGTTAATCATCCAATAATTATATCAACGAAGATCCGTATATTAGCAAAACGTTTCAACTCTCTGAAGAGTCATCCTACTTTTACCGTAGACAGTGTGATGAAGACTGTGCTCCACCGTTTGGCACTGCAGCTCCGTAAGGCTTGTATGATAAAATGATTTTTCTAGTCATTGTTGTACATACTGTATATTAATGTAATAACTGCTTACCGTGGCCTTACATTGTTGTTACATAATAGGACATGAGTTTGCTAAAAAAAATGTATTATGTATCTTATTCGCACTAAATTTTTCATTTTATTTTCTCCCCTCAAAAGCATGTTGGATGAGCTCAAGGGCAATACTCTCCCACATACGCCAAACGTTCAACAATACCACAACTCAAGTTTGTTAACAAGGGACAGGAAACAATAGTACACCATTATTTAAACATGATAGTTCACCTACCATAACGTACAAATATATAAATAACAAACCGTATAAAGAGTGTAAGCATCACCCACCACAGCAGGTTATATTGGTAGAACAACTATATAATCAGTCTGCCTACTTGGTCTTGCTAAGTATATATCACTACGGGGGACCACACCCTTGTTTGTGACAACAAGCTTCGAGATTTAGTTGTCACAGTCCTAATATACTAAGAAGCACCATTAAACAACTCAACTCGTAGCTTAATTTCAACATCCTGATGGAAGAGGTCGACGACTATGAGAGTCGGGCAGACGTTCTGACATACACCACTGCTAAAACTGTTGATTCGTGTATTATGAATCTAACACAGATTCTAGTTTGAGCAACACTATGACCTATGGTGAGTTTACGCTTGCTCTAGTTTTATAGAAGCTATCTATGATATAACTACCTATGTAAATACTATAAAGTAAACTACATATGAACATGTTCTTATATATTTATTGTCTATAAACTGTCCATGCATAAAAAATTCTGTAAATTGTCTGTGATTCATTCAAAAAATAGAAGAAGAATTATTGATCAAAACTAAGTTGGCAGGATTTGCACTGATGCTAAAGCAACAATTGGGCTGATGATGAGATGTGCAAGAAAAGAAAACAATATCAATTATGATGATATTTTGATAATAATTGGTAATAACCTTGATGAAATTCTTCTTTAATGTCATGATACGATGGAGAATGTAGCAAAATATATATCCCACTCTAAAAAGTCGCAGTTATACAAAAACATTCTTCTATCTTCAACACTCCTCCTGTCTTGTCGCCTTTTTATAAGTAGCAATACTATCCATCCAATGAATGATAAAAATAGATAAAAATGGTTTCTTATTTCACAATGTACTGCCAACATAACGGCATTATTTCAGCTATATTTCCTCTTCACCTGCTTCCGAATTATATATATCATATATAGCTTGGTAAGACCGAGTCTGTTCTAAGAATACGATATTTAATTGTCTACAACGATAATATTGTGTTTATTTGGTCTAAGATTGACGTTAACCTACCAACATTGCTGGTTAGCTGGTGAATCAAGACAACTGTCAAACATATGTATACTTTCGATGGACAAGATTAAACATCCGGTTTGTTTAAAGTGTATGCTGTATTCTCTTTTGTTGAGGTGTCTTCCAATATCCAATTGAAATTGTGGTGTATTTATTTTCTAATTTACTCTGTAGATAAAGTACTGATTGATATATTCAATCCAATATTGTATACTGATTATTTCGAGACAATAAGAAACTACCATGATCTTGTCACGTTACGTATTGATGTGTTGGTCTCGTTATATTTGTTCTGGAACATTATTGTCACATACAATGCCATTGGAGAAAATGTACAATACGTTAATCTACAATAATGGTCTTTTCGGCAGGATAATATTCAAACATGTGAAAAAATTGATTTAAAAACATTAGCAAATTATAAACATATCCTACTTTGTACTCCGCTTTGGATGGTCCGATAAAGTAAGAAGACACACTTTGGCACGCGTCTAATTAGAATTTTTGTGTAAAACTACTCCTAACATTTGCAATACCAATAATTAAGGAGCATGATTACATGACGACCCCAACTTTCATGACCACCTCCATTATGGTTCAAAGGTGTTGGTTGTAATACGTTGTGAACAAAACCCATATAGTCTTAATATCTCAAATTTAGAACATATCACAAAATTCTCACAATTGTTATGTGCTAATTTAGACAGTGTTAAAATCTTAAGGGTGCAGATGTTTCTAGTTTAGAAGAAAAAAAATCCCAACAGTTTAAATACTATATGCAAATCCAAACAGTCCTTATGTCGATAATATAGGCAATACAATTATATGTTTAAACCATATTTATTAATTATTGTCTGTTGTTGAGGTGAATGTATGGTTATATGGTCCATAGAACCATATATTTACCAAAAAAGTCCCTAATTGTTACAATAGAAACTTAAGTTTATTTTTATTCTTAAACTAAATATACTGTATAACAAGGGTACCGCGAAAGCGGAACATACTACGCCCGTCATAAATTGAATTATCAAACGTGTCCGGGCTATTATTGCAATGAACCTTCCTATGAAGTTTGAAGTTAATCCGTTGAAAACTACTTGATATATTGAGCGGACACTGTTTTGGCAAATGAATAAAGGGCCGTGACTGCGTAAATTACGGTCCGATAATTTTCGGTTATCGAACTTGTCCGAGGTATCATGGTAATAAACCTTCCTATGTAGTTTGAATTCAATCCATTGAAAACTACTCAAGATATGGAGCGGACACTGTTTGGACAAATGAATAAAGGGCAATAACTCCATAAATTAAGGTCCAATAATTGTTGTTATCAAAAACTACTCGAGATATCGTCCTGACACCGCTCGCACCACCCGCCCGCCCGCCTGCATGATAATATAATACATCCCGTCATTCGACGGGCGAACAACAATGTAGGGAGAAAACTGCATTTGACAAAGAGTATTGTGACGTTAGAATGGAAGTGGCGTCACTATCGTGACCTGCCGTTTCTCTTAACAGCAATTCAAATTTAAATAGAAAAATACAATATAACAAAATTCCTTATATTTATAATCTCACTTTAAAATCAAATCCGTCAACATTAATATGAATATGCAAATAATGTATCTATATTTCATAAAAATGCAATACGGTATCAGTATTTCCCCATTCATTTATAAATATCAATTGTCAGTATCTGTTCGAATGGAAGATAGTACACTAAAAATGACTTTTTAAGGTTTCGACATATTGCTATGCATCAGGCGTACGAGGAGGGCATTGGTTGCTAGGAGACAAACCATCAATGCAAAGTTTTGATATGAAATATAGGACTTCAGATAGATGATTGTGTATGGTTGGTATTGCAGTCACGGTATGGTATGATGAATCGAAAAGTATTTGATTATGTCTGGCATACAGACTCTACCTTCACACGCCACCACATAGCGGTATTAAGATCTGCCATTGTATATTGATAAGGACGAACGACTACTACACGCGTGACACAGACCAATTACGGGTCTGCATTAAATTTTATAAATCATAAATATATTTGAATACTACACTGTATACTTGGCCTGATTCGCGCTGATAATGAAGATGACAATGTTTGTATACATATTTGTCGTGTTAGGGAAACGAAATACTACTAGCCTCATTATAAACCTGATAAAGCATGTTCGTTATAACAAAGAAGCCAATGTTTTGGCATTTTCCCTCATGCAGATTTTAAGTGATTTAAGTATTTTCTGTAATTTAACAATATATAATGCCTGTCTGAATAAAAATAATCGTTCATGATAAAATCCACTAAAATAAGCCAGTGTTATTCTACGCTAGGCAAATTAGTAAACAATACTATTGCAAAGTATTGAGCATGATAACGTATACTTCCGACATACTCCACTGTTAAAGTCTAGAATGCGATCGCACGGGTCAGATAAAACAGATAGGAGTTCTCCTGCCACTGCTGGGGGAGAGCGATTTGATTTACTCCGGCAGGACTGAACTGTAAGTGAGGGGTTGACATTATCAACAATCGTTAGGCTGGAGGGCAGACAGCAGGAATAGATCAGGGGACAACACAGAGTAGCTCAGCCTTCTCCGATGCCGTTAACATGAATTTCCAGTTCGACTATGAAGGTGTGTTATGTTATTTAGGGATATAGTCTATAATCGTGTTATAATACTATATAAAATTTAACTGTCAAGTCTGATAAAATTACGAAGATTTCTTACTGCATCACTGACTATTCTGGATTTTTGTGGTAAACATTCGTCGTGAATGCTGCTGATAAAAATAACACGACATCAGAGTGAATTATTACTTCTAAGAAATACGACACAAGAGAGGAATATACTACAAAGTAATATAAGACTTAGGTGGATTGCTACAACAAAGAAATACGACACTAGAGAGGAACACTGCTACAAAGTTATATAAGACTTAGGTGGATTGCTACAACAAAGAAATACGACACTAGAGAGGAATACTACTACAAAGTAATATAAGACTTAGGTGGATTGCTACAACAAAGAAATACGACACTAGAGAGGAACACTACTACAAAGTAATATAAGACTTAGGTGGATTGCTACAACAAAGAAATACGACACTAGAGAGGAATACTACTACAAAGTAATATAAGACTTAGGTGGATTGCTACAACAAAGAAATACGACACTAGAGAGGAATACTACTACAAAGTAATATAAGACTTAGGTGGATTGCTACAACAAAGAAATACGACACTAGAGAGGAATACTACTACAAAGTAATATAAGACTTAGGTGGATTGCTACAACAAAGAAATACGACACTAGAGAGGAATACTACTACAAAGTAATATAAGACTTAGGTGGATTGCTACAACAAAGAAATACGACACTAGAGAGGAATACTACTACAAAGTAATATAAGACTTAGGTGGATTGCTACAACAAAGAAATACGACACTAGAGAGGAATACTACTACAAAGTAATATAAGACTTAGGTGGATTGCTACAACAAAGAAATACGACACTAGAGAGGAATACTACTACAAAGTAATATAAGACTTAGGTGGATTGCTACAACAAAGAAATACGACACTAGAGAGGAATACTACTACAAAGTAATATAAGACTTAGGTGGATTGCTACAACAAAGAAATACGACACTAGAGAGGAATACTACTACAAAGTAATATAAGACTTAGGTGGATTGCTACAACAAAGAAATACGACACTAGAGAGGAATACTACTACAAAGTAATATAAGACTTAGGTGGATTGCTACAACAAAGAAATACGACACTAGAGAGGAATACTACTACAAAGTAATATAAGACTTAGGTGGATTGCTACAACAAAGAAATACGACACTAGAGAGGAATACTACTACAAAGTAATATAAGACTTAGGTGGATTGCTACAACAAAGAAATACGACACTAGAGAGGAATACTACTACAAAGTAATATAAGACTTAGGTGGATTGCTACAACAAAGAAATACGACACTAGAGAGGAATACTACTACAAAGTAATATAAGACTTAGGTGGATTGCTACAACAAAGAAATACGACACTAGAGAGGAATACTACTACAAAGTAATATAAGACTTAGGTGGATTGCTACAACAAAGAAATACGACACTAGAGAGGAATACTACTACAAAGTAATATAAGACTTAGGTGGATTGCTACAACAAAGAAATACGACACTAGAGAGGAATACTACTACAAAGTAATATAAGACTTAGGTGGATTGCTACAACAAAGAAATACGACACTAGAGAGGAATACTACTACAAAGTAATATAAGACTTAGGTGGATTGCTACAACAAAGAAATACGACACTAGAGAGGAATACTACTACAAAGTAATATAAGACTTAGGTGGATTGCTACAACAAAGAAATACGACACTAGAGAGGAATACTACTACAAAGTAATATAAGACTTAGGTGGATTGCTACAACAAAGAAATACGACACTAGAGAGGAATACTACTACAAAGTAATATAAGACTTAGGTGGATTGCTACAACAAAGAAATACGACACTAGAGAGGAATACTACTACAAAGTAATATAAGACTTAGGTGGATTGCTACAACAAAGAAATACGACACTAGAGAGGAATACTACTACAAAGTAATATAAGACTTAGGTGGATTGCTACAACAAAGAAATACGACACTAGAGAGGAATACTACTACAAAGTAATATAAGACTTAGGTGGATTGCTACAACAAAGAAATACGACACTAGAGAGGAATACTACTACAAAGTAATATAAGACTTAGGTGGATTGCTACAACAAAGAAATACGACACTAGAGAGGAATACTACTACAAAGTAATATAAGACTTAGGTGGATTGCTACAACAAAGAAATACGACACTAGAGAGGAATACTACTACAAAGTAATATAAGACTTAGGTGGATTGCTACAACAAAGAAATACGACACTAGAGAGGAATACTACTACAAAGTAATATAAGACTTAGGTGGATTGCTACAACAAAGAAATACGACACTAGAGAGGAATACTACTACAAAGTAATATAAGACTTAGGTGGATTGCTACAACAAAGAAATACGACACTAGAGAGGAATACTACTACAAAGTAATATAAGACTTAGGTGGATTGCTACAACAAAGAAATACGACACTAGAGAGGAATACTACTACAAAGTAATATAAGACTTAGGTGGATTGCTACAACAAAGAAATACGACACTAGAGAGGAATACTACTACAAAGTAATATAAGACTTAGGTGGATTGCTACAACAAAGAAATACGACACTAGAGAGGAATACTACTACAAAGTAATATAAGACTTAGGTGGATTGCTACAACAAAGAAATACGACACTAGAGAGGAATACTACTACAAAGTAATATAAGACTTAGGTGGATTGCTACAACAAAGAAATACGACACTAGAGAGGAATACTACTACAAAGTAATATAAGACTTAGGTGGATTGCTACAACAAAGAAATACGACACTAGAGAGGAATACTACTACAAAGTAATATAAGACTTAGGTGGATTGCTACAACAAAGAAATACGACACTAGAGAGGAATACTACTACAAAGTAATATAAGACTTAGGTGGATTGCTACAACAAAGAAATACGACACTAGAGAGGAATACTACTACAAAGTAATATAAGACTTAGGTGGATTGCTACAACAAAGAAATACGACACTAGAGAGGAATACTACTACAAAGTAATATAAGACTTAGGTGGATTGCTACAACAAAGAAATACGACACTAGAGAGGAATACTACTACAAAGTAATATAAGACTTAGGTGGATTGCTACAACAAAGAAATACGACACTAGAGAGGAATACTACTACAAAGTAATATAAGACTTAGGTGGATTGCTACAACAAAGAAATACGACACTAGAGAGGAATACTACTACAAAGTAATATAAGACTTAGGTGGATTGCTACAACAAAGAAATACGACACTAGAGAGGAATACTACTACAAAGTAATATAAGACTTAGGTGGATTGCTACAACAAAGAAATACGACACTAGAGAGGAATACTACTACAAAGTAATATAAGACTTAGGTGGATTGCTACAACAAAGAAATACGACACTAGAGAGGAATACTACTACAAAGTAATATAAGACTTAGGTGGATTGCTACAACAAAGAAATACGACACTAGAGAGGAATACTACTACAAAGTAATATAAGACTTAGGTGGATTGCTACAACAAGGATATACGACACTAGAGAGGAACACTGCTACAAAGTTATATAACACTATATTACTACTGTAAATGAACATTATACAAGATCGGGGTTATTCTACTGAGTAGGACTACCTAACTCAGGATAGGTTGTAAACCTCACGCCAGACACTAACAACGTAAATAGCTATTGCTTTCTCTTTTTTGATGTTTAAAAAAAAGTAAAAATAGCTAAGCTAATAACTACAGACTTCAGACTTTTTGAACATTGAAGACGCAAAGTTGACATTTTAAGAGATTTTGTGAAGCAGATTTATGTAAACGTCATGATGTACATGAGAATTATCCGGAGAAATTACATATTAGCGATCAGTAGCACCAGACTGACCGTACACATTGATGTGATAAGCTTGATTTAAATGTCCAGATTACCTTTAGAGGTCCAGTGTATGGCGAGACCTTCCTTCACCTAAAAGCTTGAGTGTATACTATATAACACCTGGTGTCTACAGACGCTCGCTATAGAAAGCATTTACCTGGCTCTTTAATATACAACACAAAGTTAAAAGGCAAAATTAAACTAGATTAATGCCGATAAAAGAGCTGGCTGTTGACTGATTGGATACACGTTATGTATGAAAAGACTGTTTTGTTTATATGATGGCCGATAAAATTGGTATACAGACGTGATCAGAGAAACAGTAGCGCATAGGCTACCCAACAATTTGACAAGCAGAAAAGTCAAACACCTACACATTATCTCCTAAGGAAATCGTTAAGTATGTATACAGGCATTGCATGGTTAGCACCAGGAAGCTGTGTCGTTCGGAATACGTTAAATGTGAGTAATGTTATAGAGAGTTGTACCGATATTGGATAATGTGTTGAAACTTCTGGATGTGTACACTGGAGCGAATGGACCGCTAGGACCCTTGTGTAAGTGACCATATTACATTAACCTACTCATACCACAGCGCTTAATAAAACGTAATGCCACTGCTAGTAAATTATAGCACTAAACAACCAGAAACTATAAATGCTATTGTTTCAACAAAGAAATCGTTTTGTTAAAACACGTAATCAAAATTCTCAAACGTCACTCAGAAACCGACATAACTAAAGATTACTTGTAATAAAACTGACAATATCCGATTATGTAACTTTGTTTGTTCGGAGAGTTGCATTTCGGAACTTCCAACGGTTGTTTGCCGTTTTAATATTTTGAATAATGTTTACGAACTTGTTTATTGAATGTTAGCTGCATTGTTTGGAAGACTCGATACAAAACTTGAACGTTGATAACGAGGGAAGTGCCATACTCTCCTACAGAAACCAGCCGCCATCAGGCACCTTCTCTGGTAGGTTATCGCAGCCAAGCCGTCAGGGACCGATATGTATGGCGAAAGCAATGCGTACGATGTAGGCGGCCCTAATAATTAAATTGAAGGTCATGGTTTAGAGAATGTGAACATGGGGTTAAATCGTTATCAACCTTCTCATTGTAAATGTACATTACCCAAATATGTGTAAAACGAATGTTGTATACACTGTATAAGCATTGTTTCTACTCTGTTCACTATCTTAAATGAATCAATAAATAAAAATAATCGCTAATACTTTCTATCCTTTTATTTAAACCATTAAATTATTATACACTAAAAACTCAGATTTTTTTGGTCTCGATAAAACACATCTCTTTCTTTTTAGAAACGGTACGTTTACTAGCCTTTAGTTCTATTCGCTGACGATTGGCTCATTCTGAGAAGTACTGTTCCTAGGGAATACACGGTGTGAATTAACATGACCTGCCCAAGCTTCTGTAAATTGAATGTAGTAATATATATATACAGTAATAGAATAAAAGCAAATTACGTTTGCCACAATACCAAGATAGGAGGATATGGAGCTATCGTCGTGCAGAGACAGACGGAGAGGTCGGCACCGATGTTAGGAAAGGATAGCACAACAATATGACTGTATAAGTGCAATAAAGTCGAGGGTGAGTGGAGGGCACGCCAGTTCCTTTGAATGCCAATCTGGCTACTTTTGTGAAGTGTTTCCGCTGCAGCAGTGACGTATCACCGATACAACGCCATCACTCCCATATCGAGAGGGGATGTCAACGTCTCCATCAGGCGTGTCCAGCAATGATGTATTAAATGTATAACTTATTCGTTATTACTGATGGAAATATCATTTAATTGTACAGAAGTGACGGACAAAGGCGGTCGTTTATATTAAAGTTATTGATGTGAAAACGTCCAGAAAGTATTAACATACATTTGAAGATTAAACACTGAACACGATTAATTGAACGAGCTTGGCAGAATTAAATATGTGTAGCAGGGAGGTGCGTTGCTAATATCAGTAACAGTGATGTCGAACCTTAAGTCGTTTGCCCATCTGAAGCCACAGTGAATGGGACTTGATTGGAAAGTGCTTTCTTGATTTCTGAGATCACGGTTAGTTTAGGCGAAATCAGCAATCAGTTCCAACCATGATTGCTTATTTTATAGCATTAACGCCATTGATTTCTCGACTTACCGTACATAATCACTCCAAGAACTCCTTCAAAGTGCTTTGGCGAAGAATTTATTTCGGTACTTTTGTTTATTTCTGTACTTTAAAACAAATACAAATATCGTTTAAAAGTTTAGTATTAACCATATCGTAACGTCATTAATGGTCAAACATGCTTTTAGAGTCATCAGTGGCTCAATAGATTATATCATGATTCGAAAAAAGCAATGTTACCCTGTATAATTGTCTTAATATTGAGTTTTATGTTGTTTCACCGTCAACTGCAGTGACGTCAAGCTATTGTAATTGCAGGTGTGGACGGCGGGAGATACAAGTCATGCGGGTACGTGAGGGATTTATCTGTTCAGTGATTCTAAGTGTGATTGACAGCTGGGGCTATCTCTGTACCCTCTCGAGTCCTAGTAATAAGACAACAGGAAGCCTTAAATACACTGCGTCACAGACCAACCCATGGGTAACTCGTCAGGCTCCTCCAGGACGGGGGCCAAGGTACAATCTACACTTGTTTACAAATACGCGCGTGAACCATCCCTCCGGGGTTTATATGTGTCAACTAATATGTACTGTGTTTATATCTTAACTCTTCGTTGATTATTGTGAAAGGATGCGTGTTGTATAAACATTGAAGACAGTAAAGAAATTAAATTAGAATTTAAAATGTCAACTGGAATATTTTTTATTCTCAAGGAATAACACTGAATTACTAAAATAACAAATGGGGCAATTATCCAACACGTTCTGAATGCAATGTTCCAGTGTTACACCAAGCATTACCACCAGTCGACTCTTTAGAAGTCATCAGTGTCTGAGGTGCTAACGAGATAGCAGTGTATCCTTCGTACTTTTTTGGACGCTTTGTATTTGTGAACTATCCTCAGGATACGAATACCTCCTTGATCAAAGCACCCTCCGTACGATCGATGGCCAAACTACGACTGACACAACCTAGATAAAGGGTACGCGGTTCAACTTAATGGTGACACTTTGTGTTAAAATGAGTCTTTTTCATTGTCTACTTATTGTTTTGTGCAATTTTGGAGAATTGTCTTCGCTAAGGATCGGTCTGTTAATGCCCAAGGATGTGTATAATTATGGGATACCCAGCTTCCAAACGTCATCCGGAGCCTTTCAGGCGGCTCTCCAAGACATCAAGGTAACCGGCCAGGTCGTGCATTACACGTTCATTGACACGTTTTGTCTAAACAGCCTCGCTCTGGCCGGCACGGCTAACATTAGCAAACATGTCGACGTCATCATTGGGCCGGCTTGTGGACAGGAAGGTAAGGGAAGATACTTATGTTTTCATACAATGTATAACTAAAAACACTTGATATACCAACCTCGATGTTACTAATTGGAAATCTAGAGGAAAATGCGAGTAAATATTTATTTTATTTCCCCTTACTTAACAAAAGTCTGCAAAAAATAATGTAAATAAATGTTTAAATTAATATTTTAACTGATTTAGGAAACCTGGAAATATAATGCGTCCTTCTTCAGAAATGTTCTAATCTCCATACTGAAATGCTCCCTACTTTAAATAACAATTAAAAGCAATGTTGAAATCCAGATTTATCACTGTAGCTGTAAGGATACATGTTTAGCTGGATAAGACACCTAGATCAACCAATATTCCAGTATTCAGGCAAACCTGCCATGTGGATCAGCAGGGATTCCAAAAATTATTTTAGATCAATGAAATGGCTTTGTAGAAAGATATGATATCTATCTCCTCGTATTGTTAGTGTCAGTCAGACTATCCTACATTGATCTAGCGGTAAAACTTGGCTTTACTTTAAACCATTTGATGACGTTTGAAAATAGTGGGTAGTAAGTAGGTATATACATCAGGTGATTATTGATTAAGTACACCAAAACCACTATATCTAGTAACCTGTTTGGTTTATGATATCAGTTCATTGGCTCTAACATTTCAAACGTACCTATATTAGCGCCCTCAATTTCCCATGATTCGACAGCAGCTTGTATATCACAAGCGCCACGAATTCGCGTTCTTTTACATTCATAGTTACAATTACATATCTCAGGTATATTAAGCGAGATAATATTACTACCACTAAGAGGGGACTTTTACAGTACATAATTGGTCAACAAATCATTGCTAAAAAGTTGGTTATAACATGTTACATTACAAAGACTCTAAAGAAGAAGATTTACTAATCAAATTTATAATAGAAGACTTAAGTAGTCACAAGTAACATTGGAGAAGATTTTGTAATCTTTGTTATGTGACTTTAGAAATTAAAAGTTACATTGCAGATGATATATTAATCGTATGTCATACAATGACTGTAGTAATCATAAGTAACATTGTAGAATATTTACCAAATCTTTGTAATAGGAATACGTTAGACACCACAGTTAACATTGTAGAAGGTATATCAATACTATGTGATACAATGACTGAAATATATTGATCCTATGTAATACAATGACTGTAGTAATCACAAGTTACATCGTAGAAGTTATAGTAATCCTATGTAATACAATGACTGTAGTAATCACAAGTTACTTTGTAGAAGTTATAGTAATCCTATGTCATACAATGACTGTAGTAATCACAAGTTACTTTGTAGAAGGGATATCAATACTATGTGATACAATGACTGAAATATATTGATCCTATGTAATACAATGACTGTAGTAATCACAAGTTACTTTGTAGAAGGTATATCAATACTATGTGATACAATGACTGAAATATATTAATCCTATGTAATACAATGACTGTAGTAATCACAAGTTACATCGTAGAAGTTATAGTAATCCTATGTAATACAATGACTGTAGTAATCACAAGTTACAATGTAGAAGATATAGTAATCCTATGTAATACAATGACTGTAGTAATCACAAGTTATATCGTAGAAGTTATAGTAATCCTATGTTATACAATGACTGTATTAATCACAAGTTACATCGTAGAAGTTATAGTAATCCTATGTGATACAATGACTGTAGTAATCACAAGTTACATTGTAGAAGTTATAGTAATCCTATGTGATACAATGACTGTAGTAATCACAAGTTACATCGTAGAAGTTATAGTAATCCTATGTGATACAATGACTGTAGTAATCACAAGTTACATCGTAGAAGTTATAGTAATCCTATGTGATACAATGACTGTAGTAATCACAAGTTACATCGTAGAAGTTATAGTAATCCTATGTGATACAATGACTGTAGTAATCACAAGTTACATCGTAGAAGTTATAGTAATCCTATGTGATACAATGACTGTAGTAATCACAAGTTACATCGTAGAAGTTATAGTAATCCTATGTGATACAATGACTGTAGTAATCACAAGTTACATCGTAGAAGTTATAGTAATCCTATGTGATACAATGACTGTAGTAATCACAAGTTACATCGTAGAAGTTATAGTAATCCTATGTGATACAATGACTGTAGTAATCACAAGTTACATCGTAGAAGTTATAGTAATCCTATGTGATACAATGACTGTAGTAATCACAAGTTACATCGTAGAAGTTATAGTAATCCTATGTGATACAATGACTGTAGTAATCACAAGTTACATCGTAGAAGTTATAGTAATCCTATGTGATACAATGACTGTAGTAATCACAAGTTACATCGTAGAAGTTATAGTAATCCTATGTGATACAATGACTGTAGTAATCACAAGTTACATCGTAGAAGTTATAGTAATCCTATGTGATACAATGACTGTAGTAATCACAAGTTACATCGTAGAAGTTATAGTAATCCTATGTGATACAATGACTGTAGTAATCACAAGTTACATCGTAGAAGTTATAGTAATCCTATGTGATACAATGACTGTAGTAATCACAAGTTACATCGTAGAAGTTATAGTAATCCTATGTGATACAATGACTGTAGTAATCACAAGTTACATCGTAGAAGTTATAGTAATCCTATGTGATACAATGACTGTAGTAATCACAAGTTACATCGTAGAAGTTATAGTAATCCTATGTGATACAATGACTGTAGTAATCACAAGTTACATCGTAGAAGTTATAGTAATCCTATGTGATACAATGACTGTAGTAATCACAAGTTACATCGTAGAAGTTATAGTAATCCTATGTGATACAATGACTGTAGTAATCACAAGTTACATCGTAGAAGTTATAGTAATCCTATGTGATACAATGACTGTAGTAATCACAAGTTACATCGTAGAAGTTATAGTAATCCTATGTGATACAATGACTGTAGTAATCACAAGTTACATCGTAGAAGTTATAGTAATCCTATGTGATACAATGACTGTAGTAATCACAAGTTACATCGTAGAAGTTATAGTAATCCTATGTGATACAATGACTGTAGTAATCACAAGTTACATCGTAGAAGTTATAGTAATCCTATGTGATACAATGACTGTAGTAATCACAAGTTACATCGTAGAAGTTATAGTAATCCTATGTGATACAATGACTGTAGTAATCACAAGTTACATCGTAGAAGTTATAGTAATCCTATGTGATACAATGACTGTAGTAATCACAAGTTACATCGTAGAAGTTATAGTAATCCTATGTGATACAATGACTGTAGTAATCACAAGTTACATCGTAGAAGTTATAGTAATCCTATGTGATACAATGACTGTAGTAATCACAAGTTACATCGTAGAAGTTATAGTAATCCTATGTGATACAATGACTGTAGTAATCACAAGTTACATCGTAGAAGTTATAGTAATCCTATGTGATACAATGACTGTAGTAATCACAAGTTACATCGTAGAAGTTATAGTAATCCTATGTGATACAATGACTGTAGTAATCACAAGTTACATCGTAGAAGTTATAGTAATCCTATGTGATACAATGACTGTAGTAATCACAAGTTACATCGTAGAAGTTATAGTAATCCTATGTGATACAATGACTGTAGTAATCACAAGTTACATCGTAGAAGTTATAGTAATCCTATGTGATACAATGACTGTAGTAATCACAAGTTACATCGTAGAAGTTATAGTAATCCTATGTGATACAATGACTGTAGTAATCACAAGTTACATCGTAGAAGTTATAGTAATCCTATGTGATACAATGACTGTAGTAATCACAAGTTACATCGTAGAAGTTATAGTAATCCTATGTGATACAATGACTGTAGTAATCACAAGTTACATCGTAGAAGTTATAGTAATCCTATGTGATACAATGACTGTAGTAATCACAAGTTACATCGTAGAAGTTATAGTAATCCTATGTGATACAATGACTGTAGTAATCACAAGTTACATCGTAGAAGATATAGTAATCCTATGTGATGCAATGACTGTAGTAATCACAAGTTACATCGTAGAAGGTATATCAATCCTATGTTATACAATGACTGTAGTAATTACAAGTTACATCGTAGAAGATATAGTAATCCTATGTTATATAATGACTGTAGTAATCACAAGTTACATCGTAGAAGATATAGTAAACCTATGTTATACAATGACTGTTGTAATCACAAGTCACTTTGTAGATGGTACATCAATCCTATGTTATATATATGACTTTTATTATCACAAGTTACATACCAGAAGATTCAATAATCCTTTGTTATACTGAAGATATTACATTACAGGAAATTGTAAAGCCCTTCGTGTTACAATTGTAACCTGTGATACATTGTAGAATACTGTGAGTAATTACCTTTCTCTGCTGCGATAGAATTAATGGGATACTCATTTAAAAATTCGAGGGATTTCAAGTTCTACCTTTTTTATTTTTATGAGTTATCCCTATATTTTCATCAATTTAATACGCTTACATTCGTATTTATAAGTCGAGTTAGATTATAAATTAAAATGTTCGAACTTGTGTACTCTGAAATTGTATTAGTTATTTAATTACATGGAGAAATAAAGCCATTACCTACTGTCTTATTTGTTTGTAATATACAGTTATTTAGCAGACAAGATACGAAACTAAGTGTATCGGACATGCAGGTTTCGTGTGATAAAATCTCAATTCAATAATGAATCATCACATGTTAGTACAAGTGATTGTGCATCATATCCTAAATCAGATTAAATGCTGTGTAGGGTCTTATTATTATCAAAGGGCACGTCGTGTTATTAATGAAAATCGACGGTTCCTGTACGTATTTGTTGGGAGAGATTAATACGACAACCTGCACACATGATTATTGATGGGAAACAAACAGCTCTGGTTTCTTTGTAATGGATAGAACACGTGATACTAATTGGACAAAAAACAATCCACTGCTATACATCAAAGAATGAAACTGTTCATTCCAATGCATGTTGCATGTTATCTTTCCCGATATAAGTTTACTGGGGGAAATCGTAATCGTGATTTGTGGGAATCACTCAAAGTAATATTAACGGGTTGCACCTGACATGTAAGGGTAAATTAAGACACTCCTGACCGTTATATTCCTTGTGTTAATACTAAATACGCGTGTCTGTTGGTTTTGTTTTAAATGTCGATGACGTTATCGATCCCACGCTGTCGTCTCGTAACTGCCATTTCTGTGTGGTGGTGGGCAGTGTAACGTCTAACTTAAGTTGTGAATTTGTGGAATCTCCGTTGACTGTGGGTTCGATGGCTGTATAACGTCTACTTTTAGTTGTGAATCTGTGGACTGTGGACTGGTTTGCTCTATAATCGACTCTACGGGATCATTGTGCATGTACTCAATGCCAAGTTCACATTATGCATATCATCGAAATACTTTTAGGTGTTCATGATTTTAAAGGTCATTCTAAATTTGGCAATAAATTGGTATCTTTCAATGGAACACGCCTATAAAATAGTAAGAGTTTCCGTTTGTATACCTTCACATTTATGTCAAAATGAGTTCTTCCAGCTCCGTACTTTATACCCCATATCAGTGTATCCAGCATAACACACGATTGTTTGTTCTAAGACAGAAATGAGTTTATCAAATGTTATTCTATTTATTGGTGTATTCAACCTAGGGTCGAAATTCCTAGACTCCAACATACATGCACATTGTACAATAATGTATTTTCCTTCACACTCTCCATCAAAAGGTCAAATGATGGTAAATGTTTGGTAAGGTTTCCTACCAATACTCACCGTGAGATCTATGCTAAAACGTAGCGTACTCTGTCCTAAGAACACAACGTAATACCATATCCTTAATCACGACGTCGTACCATCTGCATTGATCTTCTACTACATGCTTATCTGTGATACTGTATAGTGCTTACATTCGTCGGGGTCAATATTTCGCGGTTTCGTATTCTGTACATATTCGCGGGGTTTGAATTTCGCCGTACATCCGAATCCCATGTGTCGTGCTTACTGTTTTGAGCGTCTTCATTTAAGGGTTAAACCTCGAAATACAGGTAAACCGTTTGAAAACACTGATCCCGAACGTCGTCATTCGCCAGTGACTTCACTCGAAAGAAAATAAAATGTGTATGTACATTTGTAGGAGTAAACTGTAATCCATTAATCACCTACTGTGTACACATAAATATGTTGTGGCCACTTATTTATAAGTGTTGTTTTTCACATGGACTGCCCAGTTGTCCGGTGATAATCTGATTTGAGTTCATTTAAGCTTGCATAACAGCGTTGGGTTATAAGTATTTTCAACATGTTGTGATAAGGTCCGTAAAAGTGGTTAACATTTTCGATAATTTCGCTGGTGTTTAGAATTTTCGCAGATATTAGTCAAAGCGCGAATATAGCGAAATTAAAACACCCGCTAAATATAACCGCTATACAGTATCTGTTTTTCAAATCTTATTTTAATATTTTCGCTCAGTTTGTAACGAAATCACAATAGGCAATCCACGTCATATTAATGATGACGCCACAAATGATACAAACATGTTTAGAAATATATTTCATATCGTCTTATCGCTGGATGTCACCTGAACCTTTTACAAATAAACATACTCAAGTGACTGCTTTCGCATCTATCTATCCTATAGACAGATATGTGAAAAATGTATTAGAAAGTCAACTTTTCTATTTCAAACAGTTTTCGTTAGTAAACCATTTGAGGAAAATTATTTGAATTATTGCCATTATGTAAAAACTAGTCTGTTCAATTAGCGTAACAGTAAATGAGATTAGATATAGTCCCGATAGCCCCGGTGTTTCCCCGTACACGACTCCATGGTGAGAGCTTCTCCGGCTAAATATCTATGTAGTTGAGGAGTTGGTAGTTGTTGAAAACTAATACCATGTTAATTTTTTTCAATTCTCATTTGTTTTGTTTACCGAGGTCGATACCTCGACGGGTTTATCAGTGCGAGTTTGTTGCTTACACGCCGAGAGTTAAATAAATCTTTGTTACGACACCTCCGTAGAATTCTCTAACGACAGTGAATTACAAAGTGCTATGTCTGGAGGTTTTTGACCCTGTCTAAAACCTTTAACACTCGGCAATTTATGAACAGAAATCGGACAAATAAAACGCATACCGAATCTGAAACTATCGGTAATAATTTGATTCTCGGTTGAATGTATATATATATGATAGGTGTGGTTGACCACCGCTATTGTGTTTGACAGAGGATGTATATATAAGACAGGGTCGCTGCACTTGCTTTATCATCCCTTATCCTAATGTTATGGCTCGATCTTTTTGACATCAATTTTGCAATACAGATTAGTTTCCAGCAGTTGTTTTTGTCGCTCCATCGACTACCACTAGACAATGTCGCTATTAGCACAAGCAATGATGATTCAAATCGACATCACCAACGCCATGTCAGATCCATCATTTTTCTCTTTTGAACGTTTAGTTTATATTTGGGAATATCTTGATTATCATTGCAAAAGACCAAAGAACATTTCGAACTTTCGTGTGAAATGGTGAGAAGGCTATTATATCATTTCTCAATATAAGAACGCGAGGCGCACCTGATGCCTTTAAGAGCCGTTTCCCCGTGTATGTCAATGTTATAGTATATTTGTTTTACAGATGCGATAACCGTTATTTATGGAAACAATTTGTGTACAGCGCATGGCAAAGATATCATTCAATATTGACATTTTGATACCGTATAACGTTAAAGGGGAGTTACAGAAATCTCACTTTATAACTGACAGTTAACTTGTGTCCTAAAAGTGTGTTGATTGTCAGTAGCACTTGATCATCAGTTAAAATACCTCAAAAGAATGCATTAAACGAAAAATAAAAATAAAATATATAAATAAAATAAAGAAATTTAAAATATTTTAAATTCAAATTTTGTTTAATTGTTGCAAACCTAATGCATTTCAAGCGAGGAAAAAAAAAATTAAAACGAGAGCTTGAAAATTAATTTCTTTCAATATTTCAAATGACATTTTTGTTAGCAGTAAGGATCAAACATTTACATACATATAAAGTATGTGAATATACCGTTGAATCAAGACAGGCCTCCCTGCATCACCAGCTTACCTCGACCTTTACTTACAAGTTAACCACTAAGGAGAGGCCCTGGACAAGTGTTACGGTAGCCATCATTATCTCGTTGAGCACATTCCTTTGTTTGATATTTGGGTATGGTAATAGATGCACATTGTGGTTTCGATGTCAACTGTGGTAGATAATCTGAAAAATAAAGTAAATTGAAGTGGTATTTGAAACTAATATATCATTTATTAATATTTTTTCTTGACGTTCTTAACTTAAATATTCAACATCAGACCCAGTCTTCGACAGTTAGAATAACAAGTCCAACCTATGACGAGGTAATAGGAAATATCCCGATGTCTATGGATTTGCAACTAAGCTATTTGACTTGATTGTGGGGTTTTGAGATTTCATCAAAAGATTCTGAACACCTGCATTGGTAATTGTATCTAGAATATATGAAAGAAATAAAAGCTACCCTTCAAAGGATGAGATTGAAATAAAATAGTATGTCTTGGATTAAGATGGTAACTGGGGGGAATCTGTTGCGCATTATTTTGTAGATATTGACGTCTGCTTTGCAATGTATGAACAAATCTATTGTAAACAGATCAATTACGTAAACGATGTGTTGAAGGCATAAACGGGATGGAAAATTCTTTCTGGGGTAAATTTTACTCTTTATTTAAGAATCCTTGTCCCACTGTAGTGGTTTTTTTTGAACATACAGTAACCTCCCCTTTATTTCTATTTATACATTACTGTAGCGCAGTTAGGCCAGGACTAGACTGTTACAGAGACAGCACAACAATCTGAAACTCTTATTTCCAATCCCGGTCTAGCCCCGCTGACTTTTACATTCAGAACACTGTTTTTTATTGTATTTTCTTTATTTCATCTTCAATTCTTTTTCATAAAAGCCCTGCAGTGTATAATATTCATTTCAGAAACGATTTATTAAAGCAAAACACCATGTCAGGAAACGTTTATAGTAATGGTATTGAAATCCCTAAGAGAAAGTTTTAGACAAAATCATATCCAAAAACAACAGGAAAAATATTTGTAAATTTTGAACATCCAATTTTCAGTTAAAAGTTAAGACAAGATGTTGGAATTTAGTTCCAAGGCAGAAAAACAATATCCATAAATGTTTACAAGATATTGGCGAAGAATCTTATATTTCTAATGGCACCATACATCTATATACCGTCTATATACCAAAATAATATATATCCTAAAAAAAAATAAAAAAAAAATAGTGGAGGAAGTGATTTCAATTAGCATTATTGTTTCTTTACCTAATCTTTTTCCTAGAAAAAGGGACATAGTAAAGACATATTGTGATATACAGTTATCTTAAAACCAGAAATATATTTCAGTTTACGAGGATTTCTGTCAACAAAGTGACTTGTACTTTTGTTTTATTGTTTGCCTTTAGTCTCGAAAAAGTTCTTTCAATATTGACTGACACTAGTAAGATTTTGTTGCATTGTTGATCATTTCGTGAAAGCCCAAACATTACACTACCGCAAAAAATCCCCGGCATAAAGTATGTGATGTTTATATATTAGATTTGTCGGTGCACTAATAAATCGGAAAAATGGCTTGTTTTCTTAAGTACAATGCCTTATAACGTTCACTTGTAGTGTTTGAATAGGGTTGACTTTTCAGTGTAGAACAGTTACAGTATTAAATCTACCATACGGTCGAACGTCCCCATATCCTGACAATCTGATCTCACAAGGTTCTTCAGCCATTATGCACTATCTGATATTATCTGTGTGGCTTAAAAGCTATATATTACACAGGATGTTCCAAGACATTTTGTTTCTTTGTTCGTTTTTGTTTTTTGTTTTTGTAAAATTAGCGATGGACCCCATGTGGTCTTAACGACAATAAATCATAGATTCCACTACCATTCTAACCGGTGCGTTTAACTCTGCGTACTTAAGAGGTGGTCCGTTATCAATATACGATAAAGACAACACGATGTTGGACAGAGAAAGATGTGACGTTTGATAGGAACTTTGTTTACACCTGTTGAAGTTGTATCAACAAGGCGTGATTGTACAGGTTACGATAGAGTACTCTAGTGGCAGTAAGCTGTAGTGAATGAGAGTTTGGAGTATTACTGAGGAGCAATAAGTCGTCAGTTTGGCTAGAAATTGGTCATATTATCAAGTCCTTGAGGAGTTTAGGTACGCTCCATACGAAGGGAATGCAGCAAGAATCACGAAGCTGTTTGCGAAAACTACATACGAACACAAATTGTGCACAGTTGTAGTTAATACTAGACACGTTGCACACCTTCGCATTAAAGAGTTGTTATAAAGTAGTACAAACGATACACTACTTTGTATTTAGGGGCTGTTTTGAATTGGTAAACGAGACACAATACACCAATATGTATTAAGCCGTTGCTATGGAGTAGAAAGTAGATATACTAATGGAATGGAGAATTTGAAAAAAAACCACATTCTTTTTATTAATCTTAAACATCCTTTCTTCAAAATTCTTCTTTTGTTAGAACTTTTGACTTTTGAAATCGTGACATTACCTCACCTCGCACCAGCTTAAAGGAACGTATTTGTTCTTATAACGAGAATTTCACCGTTCATGAAATCCGAACGGCCAATTAAAAAATGGGTCGCAGACTATTTCTGAACATATTTTGTGAAAAGCACAATGTAATCCGAATTTAAATGATTGAGTTTCTGGTTGACCGTAGCTTTGATATGATTTCGGTGGCAAGATTTTCCAGCAGATTGTAGGCATTTCTATTGGAACCAGCTGTGCCCCTCTTCTGGTTAATTTGTTGCATTCTGAGGATTATTTTCATATGAAACTGAATTTATTAAAGAGCGATTCAGGACTCTTGAAAAAATCCTAGCCAAGTTCTACAATTTTAAATTCGGATCTATCGACGATGTGTTGTTTTTAAATAAATAACAAGAAATGTGTTGACCACATCGATCGTGTATACCCTCATTAGCTGGATTCTTTAACCTCAACCTTTTTCCCTGAACTTTACTTATAACATGACCTATATAGGAACAGCTTAATTCTAAGCTGTACGATAAGCGAGACAATCAAAATTTTCCGATAGCAAACTTTCCTTTTTTTATAGTAACAACCCTGCTACCCCAACCTACGGTGATAACATGTCGATATCTTGCAAATAACTGTCCAAAGAAGCAGGTTAATGGTAGCCGTCATGATCTTATTGGGAATGTATTTGGCCTTGTTTGTGTGATCGTACGGTCATTGTTTTTGGCCTTGTTTATGTGATCCTAATGTCAATGTTTTAGCCTTGTTTGTGTGATCCTAAGGTCAATGTTTTAACCTTGTTTGTGTGATCCTACGGTCAATGTTTTTAGTCTTGTTTGTGTGATCCTAAGGTCAATGTATTTGACCTTGTTTGTGTGATCCTAAGGTCAATGTTTTTGGACTTGTTTGTGGAATCCTAAGGTCAATGTTGTTGGCCTTGTTTGTGTGATCCTAAAGACATTGTTTTTGGCCTTGTTCGTGTGATCCTAAGGTCAATGTTTTTGGCCTTGTTTCTGTGATCCTAAGGTCAATGTTTTTGGCTTTGTTTATGCGATCCTAAGGTCAATGTTGTTGGCCTTGTTTGTGTGATCCTAAGGTCAATGTTTTTGGCCTTGTTTCTGTGATCCTAAGGTCAATGTTTTTGGCCTTGTTTGTGTGATCCTAAGGTCAATGTTTTTGGCCTTGTTTGTGTGATCCTAAGGTCAATGTTTTTGGCCTAGTTTGTGTGATCCTTGGATCAATGTTTTTGGCCTTGTTTCTGTGATCCTAAGGTCAATGTTTTTGGCCTTGTTTGTGTGATCCTAAGGTCAAAGATTTTGGCCTTGTTTGTGTGATCCTAAAGACGATGTTTTTGGCCTTGTTTGTGTGATCCTAAGGTCAGTGTTTTTGGCCTTGTTTGTGTGATCCTTGGATCAATGTTTTTGGCCTTGTTTGTGTGATCCTAAGGTCAATGTTTTTGGCCTTGTTTGTGTGATCCTAAGGTCAATGTTTTTGGCCTTGTTTGTGTGATCCTAAGGTCAATGTTTTTGGCCTTGTTTGTGTGATCCTAAGGTCAATGTTTTTGGCCTTGTTTGTGTGATCCTAAGGTCAATGTTTTTGGCCTTGTTTGTGTGATCCTAAGGTCAATGTTTTTGGCCTAGTTTGTGTGATCCTTGGATCAATGTTTTTGGCCTTGTTTCTGTGATCCTAAGATCAATGTTTTTGGCCTTGTTTGTGTGATCCTAAGGTCAATGTTTTTGGCCTTGTTTGTGTGATCCTAAGGTCAATGTTTTTGGCCTTGTTTGTGTGATCCTAAGGTCAATGTTTTTGGCCTTGTTTGTGTGATCCTAAGGTCAATGTTTTTGGCCTTGTTTGTGTGATCCTAAGGTCAATGTTTTTGGCCTTGTTTGTGTGATCCTAAGGTCAATGTTTTTGGCCTTGTTTGTGTGATCCTAAGGTCAATGTTTTTGGCCTAGTTTGTGTGATCCTTGGATCAATGTTTTTGGCCTTGTTTCTGTGATCCTAAGGTCAATGTTTTTGGCCTTGTTTGTGTGATCCTAAGGTCAATGTTTTTGGCCTTGTTTGTGTGATCCTAAGGTCAATGTTTTTGGCCTAGTTTGTGTGATCCTTGGATCAATGTTTTTGGCCTTGTTTCTGTAATTCTAAGGTCAATGTTTTTGGCCTTGTTTGTGTGATCTTAAGGTCAATGTTTTTGGCCTTGTTTGTGTGATCCTAAGGTCAATGTTTTTGGCCTAGTTTGTGTGATTCTTGGATCAATGTTTTTGGCCTTGTTTCTGTGATCCTAAGGTCAATGTTTTTGGCCTTGTTTATGTTATCCTAAGGTCAATGTTTTTGGCCTAGTTTGTTTGATCCTTGGATCAATGTTTTTGGCCTTGTTTCTGTAATCCTAAGGTCAATGTTTTTGGCCTTGTTTGTGTGATCCTAAGGTCAATGTTTTTGGCCTTGTTTGTGTGATCTTAAGGTCAATGTTTTTGGCCTTGTTTGTGTGATCCTTGGATCAATGTTTTTGCCTTGTTTGTGTGATCCTAAGGTCAATGTTTTTGGCCTTGTTTATGTTATCCTAAGGTCAATGTTTTTGGCCTAGTTTGTGTGATTCTTGTATCAATGTTTTTGGCCTTGTTTCTGTGATCCTAAGGTCAATGTTTTTGGCCTAGTTTGTGTGATTCTTGGGTCAATGTTTTTGGCCTTGTTTCTGTGATCCTAAGGTCAATGTTTTTGGCTTTATTTGTGTGATCCTAAGGTCAATATTGTTGGCCTTGTTTGTGTGATCCTTGGATCAATGTTTTTGCCTTGTTTGTGTGATCCTAAGTTCAATGTTTTTGGCCTTGTTTGTGTGATCCTAAGGTCAATGTTTTTGGCCCTGTTTGTGTGATCCTAAGGTCAATGTTGTTGGCCTTGTTTGTTTGATCCTAAGATCAATGTTTTTGGCCTTGTTTGTGTGATCCTAAGGTCAATGTTTTTGGCCTTGTTTGTGTGATCCTAAGGTCAATGTTTTTGGCCTTGTTTATGTGATCATTGGATCAATATTTTTGGCCTTGTTTATGTGATCCTAAAAACAATGTGTTTGGCCTTGTTTCTGTGATCCTAAGATCAATGTTTTTGGCCTTGTTTGTGTGATCCTAAGGTCAAAGATTTTGGCCTTGTTTGTGTGATCCTAAGGTCAATGTTTTTGGCCTAGTTTGTGTGATCCTTGGATCAATGTTTTTGGCCTTGTTTCTGTGATCCTAAGATCAATGTTTTTGGCCTTGTTTCTGTGATCCTAAGGTTAATGTTTTTAGCTTTGTTTGAGTGATCCTAAGGTCAATGTTGTTGGCCTTGTTTGTTTGATCCTTGGATCAATGTTTTTGGCCTTGTTTGTGTGATCGTAAGGTCAATGTTTTTGGCCTTGTTTATGTGATCCTTAGGTCAATGTTTTTGGCCTTGTTTCTGTGATCCTAAGGTCAATGTTTATGGCCTTGTTTTTGTGATCCTAAGGTCAATGTTTTTGGCCTTGTTTCTGTGATCCTAAGGTTAATGTTTTTGGCTTTGTTTGTGTGATCCTAAGGTCAATGTTGTTGGCCTTGTTTGTTTGATCCTAAGGTCAATGTTTTTGGCCTTGTTTATGTGATCCTAAGGTCAATGTTTTTGGCCTTGTTTGTGTGATCCTAAGGTCAATGTTTTCGTTTATGCTCATCAGTGTGCTTTGTGGTTTCGTCTTCACTTTCCCGGTAGTTAACTATGATGACGTGACATTACTCGGATATTTCCTAGACTTACATGGCAGAACGCACTTTCGCCCCTTTCATCCTAAACATTGTTCGAAGATCTCCCTGTACATTTTTCATGTTTTGCCCTAGTTAGATCGATTTCGAGTTCGAGCTTGGGTTTTGTATATTGTAAGAAGCTTGACGTTATCATATGATTGAAATATCAAAGAGATATTATGTGAGATATGATGTGATCATTTGTTATTTCTTATGGAGAAAATGGGTCCATTTTTAAATATTAATAAACGATTAGCGGGAAATAAGCAATACGTATTATACCAATGGCGAATTCAATAAACTAATGCATGCCATGGTAGTCTAACAATGAATTTAAAATAAGGAAGTATTTACATGCTCACAGTGTATATTGATAGGTTTATAAAAGGTTCTGTATTGTAAAGTTAACGACAGTATATGGCGTCAGTGAGGAAAACAGACGTAGCTGGTCTGTAACATAGAATTTTAGACTGCTTCGCTAGGATAGACTGTTTGATGTTTAATGGCTTTTGATAAACCCTAATTACATAATCATTCCTCAAACAGATAATATGCTTTGCATTCTGAAAAAAGGGCCTTACGTTAGTTCAATCAATATGGAGCTTAATTCTTATTTTGTCTGAATATTCTTATTTTATCATTCATGTATTCTTCCTAACCATATGGTTCGACAGGGAATTGGTTTGATATTGCAATAACATCGATACAAACATAATAACAAGTTATATTTAAATATCACAGGCTTTGCATTATTAAAGACATAAAAGTTGGTAGAACGTAACAATGATGTCTGTATCAGAAATGTTTAAGACTCCAATACAGAACATTACTGGTCATGAAATTCTGATATAACAATGAAAACAAGTAACATTACAAATAGATGCCTTTTTGGCTTTGTTGCAGTGTATGTTTGTTTCACATAGAACATATGAGTTCCAGCCAAGTCCTAACGTAGTTCTGAATGATATGATATGCTATAACACAGAAAACGAATCGAGATACGAGGTAAAGCGTTGAGATGTATAAGATTATATTTGATATTAAATAGTACTTTTCAAGTAAACATGATTAGTATTGTTGTGATCCCATGGTTTTGTCCTTTTCCCCGTTTTGTTGGTGTGTGTTGGGGGTATCCTATTGATCTTTGCGCTCGTATGTCTTCTTGTCAGGTGAGAATACTGAACTTCTTTTACCTAAAATAACTAAAATTAAACTAAGTAATTTAAATGGAATTTAGGTACAAACAATTTTGTTTAAATTACTGTTCTTCCACAATTTTTTATGTAGGTTATAATCACCATCGATGTAGAAGGTCGATGTATCTTAGCATATTAAAGAAGGGAAAATGAATTTGCTTTATATCGATAGAAATAAGCATATGAACGTTAATATATATGATTTTACATTCTTTCGTTTATACGTTTTGATATTAAACAAATACTCTTGGTAATTCGCTATGTTCTATTATTTCCTATTAGGTTGTGATTCAGAAGTATCCGTTTTGTGTCTATCACGCATCACGTCATACCATCAGACTGCACGTCACAAGATATAAAACAAATCTTCCCCTGGAATGTACAAAAATTATTTTTTGCTTTTTAATCTCTATTATTCTTGTGGTAAACTGTGACTGGTGACTCTACGCAAGATAAACGGGTTGTGCAAACATGTTCGAATGCAGAAAAAACGGCTCTATATTAGGTTTTACATAAAACATTAGACCCGCATGGTAAGGGTAGGTCGGTATTCGATTTACAAGTCGTGTAACCACTTATAAATCAGAACTATACATTATGACGAACCAATGGACCCCAAACACTTATATCATAATTAATTTAACTTCTAAAGATGGATCGAAGAAAGGTTAAGCTCTGTATATACAATAGACAAAGGGAAATGATTGGGGTTGGAGATTGATGGCCAGGTTCGTGTTACACTAGCGGGCATTTTATCCTAACATGTATTTGGCTGGTGAAAGAAGTCGAGATTGAATGTAAACACCGTTGGTTACAATCTTATCACTGACGGTCCGTGTACACGGTTTGATAAAGTGAATATATACACGGTAAACTATGTAAAGACAACACAATCACTTGGACGTAAGCCTTTCCATGTGTCACGTCTTATTGTAGAGCTCGGGCCAATCAATTACACATGGACACACGAACACTTCGATTATCCTGACTACGTAATCTAGTCATTAACGCCTCCCTGTTATAGCACTGTTGACATAGCTAAGTTGAATTGTTCCGGTGATAATTAATTAGATTACGTAAACGTGGAAGTAAATATATTCGTGCTAGGGACAGGGCCACACACATGACATAGAACTTGTATGAAATACTTATTGATTTTTAATTAAGTGCTCGGCTTTCGTCACGAAACAGGACATCAGAAGGATCGCTCTTCCATCAGTATTGGCATGTTCTAATAGCATGCTCAATCATGTGGGATATATGATTTCCTTAAAAAAAACATGCATTCTATCACTTTGAAAGTAGATCAAACTAAACAGACATTCTGACGACACTTTGTATTGTATACTAAATAGTAAACAAATAGTTCTTATATTCCTTAAAAGTTGTTTAGAGGATATTGTCAAATCACCCGAATATCTCTTTTTGTCATTGATATAATATGTAAGATATCTAATATAATGTGAAATCTCGTCACTATATAAGATACCTTATATAGGAACGATAGTTTAACAAAAAATTGAACCAAGTCTCCCCAACCGGAATCTCTCGAGGATCTAGTACTAGAAAAGGCAATAGGCTTGCTATCAACGCGTGGCCCTGTCGCCATAATTTCGGAGCCCACCTCAAGGGTGCGTTAAATGGCAACCTCTGGAAGACGTGCTTCGAAAGCTTCTCCGGGGGAAAAATTAGTTCCCCATTTTTAATGCCACGAAATCCCATTCTATATAGATATATCATATAGTAACGAGATTTCAATTATATCAGATTTCTTGTATAGTATTTGAGATATCTTATATAACAGATAAGATATCTTATATAATAGATAAGATATCTTATATACTTAATTAAGATATCTCATTTAATTTCTATATGAGATATCTCATACAGTATAAAAGATATCTTTTATATTGAATAACAGAAAATTAAATGACATATCTTATACACAGAATATGAGATATATTATATAGCATTTCATTTAATTTCTAAATAAAATATCTTATATTGTTTTATGAAATTCGGAATCGACATTGCTCCTTGAATAAATGTTAAGTTGTCATCATTTTGGGATCTATGTACCACTGCCAAAAACTGTAACATACACATTGGAAACTTTTTTTCCTGGCAAGATGATACCTTCGAAAAATCATTTCTGTAAACAAAACAATAATTAAGATTAATTGAAAAAAACATAATCAAAAAGAGTTATACGTGTAAAAACAATTCACAGGGGCTAGACCGGGATTCGAACCCTGGACTTCAAATTGTTATATATTCTCTTCTAGCCGGCTGAGCCACCTAGTCAATAAAAGTTTCCTGGTCCAAACTATGATACAAAATTATATTTAAGACGAAATATAGGGGAGGCTACTGCGTAAACAATTTGGGAAAAAACCCAGTGTAGCGGGAAGAGGAACTTTTAATATCTAAATATAAGCCTCTGGTGTTGTAAGAAATATATATGCTACTTTTCTTCAGCAATCCACGTGGTGTCGCTCTTAGTGTCCGCTTGGGGAATCCCCATCATCACTTGGACTCCAGTCGGAGAGGAGTACTTCCAGTCCCACGAAATAACCACACTCATCTCTACCTTTGGAACATATCAGAATTTCACACGGTCTCTCGCAACGGTCCTGTTACAGCATTCTTGGAAAAATATAGGTAAGAAGGGTAAAAAAGTACAATGTCACGTTTAAAAATTATGTCCTGGTTTTCCGAATATTTTCATTGAGAGAGTACATAGTAAAGCCTATCAATGCGTAATATAGAGCATATTTTATAATGATTTTATATAATATATTTGAATTCTTTATACGATGGTAGAATTCCCTTCTCCCGTATATTTAAATACTGAACGGCTCTTTTCTCCCGCATCTTACTTCATGGAATTTGGTAAAAAAATCAACCTTGACATTGCGAAAGCAACGAGAACTATAGCAGATTTTTCTACATATCGTAAAGTTATCAATAACTTCTTTGAAGAAAACCCCCCAGAAAATTATCTATCCTCACCGCGAGCTCTATTTCTTTCCATGGAGCGATGTCTATTGCTACTGATTAAAAAGACAGTTAAATTGCGTAAGGCAGACGGCAGGAAACTACATATTTTAACTCAAACTATTTTGTATAGTGGGCTAGCGATTTTTTTCATATCCGGTGACGCGAGATAAGATTTAGCCATGTAAGATAACCTTGCTCACGACTGTTATACAAACTGATCACAATGCGTATTAATACAGTTACAAAGTAACTCTAGTGGACTAGTGTAGGGTGAAATACCACATCCATATTCAACTCCGTTATCAACAAAAGCTATTTTACTCTTTCATTCAAATCTCTTTTGAACCCGTTTTGTTTTCTGTATAATGCTTCAGTTTCAATATGAAGTTACGATCTTGGATTGAAATATAGTAGAGATATAGAACATAGCTTCAACACGCAAAGAGATAAGAAAACATATTTTCAATCAGAAACGATAACAATCGGAACTGAAGAGACGCCAAGATGTCCAAAAAGTCCCTTCGCTTCTGACGAAAAAGAAAACAAAACAGATTAAGCAAGTAAAAACAAAAAACAAAACAAAGAAACAAATGAATAACTGAGAAGTAATTCTGAGGTGAAATTCTCCTGGATTTAACGGTCGTTAGGAGCACCACAGTAAGACACCTTCCACTGATCACTCCTCATTCTTATGTCGTATATCAACGATCGTAGGCTTGGTCGACTCTTTCCCATGGGAGACCCCAAAATGCCATGTTATTAAAAATGGATCTCCCCTCCTTTTCACCTTAAAGTCTATCTATTTGGCGTTCTTATAAAAGTTGTGATCTCACCATTCTGAATCAGTCTTATTGATATTTTTTCAGGTGTGATATACTTTGGGAACGAGGTATGTAAGAAAATATCCCATTATATTTCCACTGGATTCCCGGACAGCGACATCCTCATCCATCGGGTGGAGAAGTTAGATAACTTCACCAAACTGGAAATGAATAAGGCTATCAATAACGTCAAGGACCAAGTGGCAAGTAAGTCAATAGTCTCTGTCACGGTGGTATATTGGCATGTGCCGGAAACGATCCCTGGTGAATCGAAAAACTATTTTTTTAATCTAAATTTTGCTTATTAGAATAACATCTTCTAAACTGAAAGTAAAACGACAAGTTATTGTATTGTATATTTTCAAACTGTTGAGAGAACTGTTCGACTAAATATAAACAGATATAACACGACTTCCATATGATAATGACATTAATTGAAAGCTTCACAGTAGTCTCAAAGGGAAAAATTGACGAGTATGAGAAATGGAAAATACAAATTAAAGCCCCCATGAATGTATTTATTATGAAATGAACCTCACAGCGATAAATACATTAAAAAGAGCAAGCATGGATGCTTTTAACAACACGGGAGTGATAGGGTGATAGGTATAAACTATAGGTGGCATGATATGTACATAATGAGATTGGTGAGTTGGGAAAATGAACTACTCAAAGCATTGTTACCATTAATTGAAAGAAGATCAAGTTAAGGTCGGTCATAGCGTTTATATAACAACCTATGTGTGCAGGTAGGCAGACATTCGAAGATTTTACCAAACCCATCAAATTCATCAAATATAGATAAACATAAAAAGCCTAAGATTCTAGACGTAAGTTTTATTAACATGGTTATATATTAGTGATTATCTATTGTCTCTTTATCGTCTACTAATATTTAATTGATCGCTACTGTTTTGATGTCTTACCTCTGGGTTTGACGTCTCCTCCGTTCCTTTCGTGGTTTGTTTTGACATTTAGTTCCATCTTGTCCCTATATGTAGACGCCTTGGTACAATTGACTATGCCTTGATATTGCAGTTATCATCCTTTGTGTACCGAGTGAGTTCCTACTGGACTTCCTACTGGTGTCTCAGGAGAACGGAATGGCCAGTGGTGATTACATGTTTATTTACTGTAAGTTTAACCCACTGATCAATTATCCAGCCATGATTAACGGCACACATAAAGATGAGATAGAAAAGATGATGGAATCAGTTCTCCACTTCGGCCCACAGACTATGATCAAATCGTCATATGTTAACAGGTTCGGAACCACAGCGAATAATACAGTAAGTGTCAAACACTATACACTATTCTTATAACTCGAATCATTTTTCCAATCATATCAGCCTTCATTTTTTCTTACACCATCTCCAATATGAACTGTTTATTCATTCCATATGCATTTCGTTTCACCTTTTATTTATATAAACATATTTTATTGCCCTTTTTTACATAAAAGTGGAATTGGTATGTAAAAAGGCAATACAATTTGTTTCACCTTAGACATCTTATAAACGGGCTATATCTATGTGATGGTTAAACAAACTATTTCATCCACGTGTAGATAACACATTGGGAAGACCTTTACTAGGTCATCTCCAGGTCGTTGCTAAGGTTGACATATTAATGCTTATCCCGCCATAGTGCATATAATAGTGCTGTCGTGGTTGTTTCCCTTGACATTCTTGGGTTAAAAATGGATTCATTGAACGAAAGCTTTTTAAATAGGATACATAGACTAATGATGATTCGTTACCACGTTATACATCTTTTCAATTGTATCGTAACAGTGAAATCGTAAAATAAACGTAAATTGAATAAATTATATATAAATAAAAATTGAACCAATTAGATAAATATGGAAACCATCCATCCAACGCTTGTAGGACAAAGAATGTAATAGTTGTGATATCAGTATGATTTTGTCCCTTGCTGATTGCATCACACTATTATTTTACCACCCTTTTGATATGTATGCACTCCTTTTCAGATTGATGACTTTGTGCTCTATTTGTATGACGCTGTGGTGATGTTTGCTACGTATTACAATACAACGATATCATCAAACCCTAACGCTACAGGCCTTGATATTGTTAATGAAATTAAAAGGATGGGCCAACATTACGTTGGTAAGTACAAAGGAATCTACAGCCTTATAAATATATATATTAAGTGATGACATGACAAAGTAATAAAGCAAAGTGACAAAACAGTCAGAAAACAAGACAAAGTAATAAATTGACAAAGCAAACAGATAAAAAGACAAAATAATTGAGTGACAAAATAATAAATTCAGAAAGACCATGGAATTCAGTGACAAAGCAACAGGTAAATACAACGCTATAATGTTACACGCTTTTTCAGAGAAGCAATCCGATCAAATTGTTAGTCATTCAAATGAATGAAAAATTAAAAAAAATTAAAAAAAAAAATAACATAAACATGATTTTAAATTACAATTATGTCGTGTTCTTTGTTTCTCCAATATATCTTGTTGATATTAAACGTTTATTTTACAGGTAAATCTGGGAATTTCAAAATACAGAAAAAGGGGCAGGCAATGCGTATGTTTGGAATATATCATTACGAAAATAAAAAGTACGAAACTGTGGCAACGATTGAAAATGGTGCATACACTTCGTATAAAACTATAACCTGGCCTGGGGGACATCGACCGACGGATACACTTCCGAATACGTGTTCTTCGGCCTCGGGCTGTGACGATACAGGTAAACTCAGCTCGACTTGTACTGATTTTAAAACAAATGTTTAGCTACATTGAAATTTTAGCTTTCATATAGAATAGAGTGGGGTTTTTTAATATTCGCAAGAACTTCAGTAAAATAAAACATATTTGTATATATACATATCATATAGCATCAACGGACAAGGACAACATTGACGAAAGCGAAAGTCTTTCACGTAACGCATACCGCATCCTTTATCATCTAAAGCAGTGATCACATCATCACAAATTCAACATTGTGGGTGATGTTTAAAATGTTTCAATCGATGTTATGAGTTTACACGATAGAACTAGCAAGGTCCAAATTATAGTCCATGTATTATTGATAGTATTATAGAGTCCATTTATTGATGATATTGTTAGTTTATAATTTTGCATATAAAATAATATAATACTACACTAAATGGTTGTAAATCATATTTTCCATCTCAGTTGTTTTTAGTACTACAACAAAGGTGTTGGATTAAAAATGTGCTGCTTGGTTGTTTCAAACTTAATGTGATTGCAACATGACTGTATAAAAATACGTGTAATAGCAAATAAAACTTTAAATCGTTAATAAAAAGTGGTACATTTATACATCAGAATTAAGTAACGTTCACAAAATGAACGAATAGCATCATCCTCGATATCCAGGGGTTGCGCTCACTTTCGCTCTCTACACCCCTGGAATACGTCAAAGCAAATTGAAGGCTTGGTGTGTGCCACCTTATTGATAAGACAAGAAGACTAGTTCGATCCTTTTATGTACATCAAAAGAATCTCGCGGTCATGTAACGGTAAAAATTGACAGGCTTTGAAGTTGGGCGTCTCTTCTTTGTAATCTTCAAAGGACCGGTATCAGCCTAGTGATTGGTCAGGTTTTTTTTAACTGAGACCAATCAAACAGCTAACTTCGTGCCTGCAATTTTGCCATGACATATTCCAGGAGTGCAGAGAGCGAAAGTGAGCATAACCCCTGGGTATCGAGGATGGAGTAGCATATGCATATCGCATTAGACAAATGAAAAGTTAATATTAATAGTAATTATACAGTAAAACTGGATATATGGATATAGCTTAAACAATACATTTGGTATCCAACGGGTGAGAAATGTCAAATCAGGGTTGTTATCAATCCTGACCTACAGAAGTGTGATGTCATGACGTCAATGGTAACAGTATGGTGCGGCGTCCTATTATTTCTCCTGTAAATGCTCTTATTGACATCTGATAAAAAGTGTCGCGGAAAACAACTTACCTTCTGACTAAAGCAATACCGACTTCCATCCCTGTATAGCTCGATAATAGTTAACGATGTAGATAGTACTACTGTACGGTCTGGGGTCGTCCGTACCGGTAGCAAGCGGTACACGTAGGCCCCATGGAAACGTCATTATAAAATATAGCAGTGTTTCACCTTTCGCATTACTGTCGGTTATGTTCTGCCTGGTATAAATCTAGTCGTTACTTTGTTCATAAAATACAATTTTTAACAGGCTCTGTCCAGATTTAATCAGATTACTAGTGTAGGGTGAAATACCACATCCATATTCAACTCCGTTATCAACAAAAGCTATTTTACTCTTTCATTCAAATCTCTTTTGAACCCGTTTTTTTTCTGTATAATGCTTCAGTTTCAATATGAAGTAATGATCTTGGATTGAAATATAATAGAGATATACACCATAGCTTTAACACGCAAAGAGAAAAGAAAACATATTGTCAATCAGAAACGATAACAATCGGAACTGAAGAGACGCCAAGATGTCCAAAAAATCCCTTCGCTTCTAACGAAAAAGAAAAAGAAAGAAAAAAGCGACACGACAAAATAGAATATTAATAATATATGACAAAGAAACAATTCATTAAACCTTAAACAAAACATAAGCAAGTAAAAATATAAATAACAAAGAAACATATGAATAACTGAGAAATAATTCTGAGGTGAAAATTCTCCTGGAATTAACGGTCGTTAGGAGCACCACAGTTAGACACCTACCATTGATCACTCGTCATACATCTGTCATAACATCCCGTCCTTTCTTATGTCGTATATCAACGATCGTAGGCTTGGTCGACTCTTTCCCATGGGAGACCCCAAAATGCCATGTTATTAATGTTCGGTTTCCCATTTCGATCTGAGTAGTTTTGTTACATTTGAATGCATATCAGAATGTAATATAATATATGTTGATATCATACTGGTATATCCTGTTAATGGTTCTCTCTATAAAGGTTGGCTACTCCACCGGAACAGATGATTAGTCTTTTTAAAACTTATTCAGGAGGGGTCACGATATGTCAAATACGTTTCATTGGTCGATTCATTTGAGTCCAATTTATCATGTTGATGATACCTCTGAGCAGCGTCCGGATGAGATCCTTTTGATCTCCCGCACCATTCCATGTCGAAAGCAAACTTAAATTTAACCTCCAAATGCGGGTCTGTCTGACAACAAACTCGTGTAAATTATACAACAAAAGCAGTTACCAAAGACATGCAAGGTAAGTAAGAGATCAACATCACATGTCAGCTTGGAGACTGCTGTTTGAAATGCCATGTGTGTCCTTCAGAAATTCCTGACCATTTAAAGCTAGCGGAGTAGCCAACCTCTAATAATCATCAACATTGATAATCGACATCGTTTCAAATTTGGTTTGTTTGATTTGTTTGTGCCGTCATTTGGTTTAATGTGATAACATTAGTTTTTTGCTTTTATCTAATATTTGATTTTCATTTTCATGGGCTTTTCAATGACGTAATGGTAAATATTTGTCAAGGTATTACATACATTGTTTCATTTCTTTCATAACAATGGATCTGTTGATGTGCTTGTTTATATTTGCACCCTTTTAGGGTTAATGGCTTTGGGATAACTATCATACTAATACAAATCCCAATATATGATCATTCGTTCTATTATCGATCTGATTGGTTCATTCCTTCATTCTTTCTTTCTCTCATCAATATTTCATTCATTTATCCGTTCTTTCGTTCGTTCGCCCGTTCGTTCATTCATTCTTAAAAAATAAATTTTAGCTAACGAATTAATCAAATTATGTATGAATGAAATCCATGAATCACCGGTTCCTCATGAAAATGTGCATATTAATTGATCATATGTAGCGCTTGAATTCACACATACAAAATTGTGTAAGATTGAAACACAGTGTGATGTTTATATCAAACTCAATATTTTTCAGATAATACGGCCGCTATCGTCGCAGGCGCATGCGTGGGGACGATTCTCATCATTGGAGCAATATTAGTCCTCTTTGTCCTCTATAGGTAAAATATATTTTTAACCGTGTCATTTCTGGATATATCGACAATGTTGTTCGCTGTGTGGAATCAGTCGTATCAGTTCCACAATGAATTGAACATCACTGAAGTCTATCTCGATCTGTCTGGTTCCTAGTCCTATGATTATAAATGATTTTTGTACAGTTCCTAGACTGGAAAATATTGCTGAAGAAGTACATCATGAGCTAGTCAATAGTGTGAAAGTAATACAGGATTCTGAATGTTTATCCATTTACGTCTATAAACATTATCTTGCTTGTAGATTTTTTTTCAGATTTTTTTTTACATCTTACAATAATCGTGGGCCTATTTTGTAAATTTCTTTAATTTTTTACAATTATGAAAATGCCATTTATTCGTAGTATTTATTTATGTTGAAGTCTATTAACATGATCTTGCTTGTAGAGGTTTTTATCACTTTATTTAGATCTTGTAATTAACTTGCAACCTTTTTGAAAAGCCTTTTTAAAGTTTACATCCATGAATATGTCATTTATTCGTAGAGTTTAATAATGTTTAAGTCTATAAACATGCCACTTGTACGTAGAGTAATTAGATGTTTTCACTTATTTCTTATTTACATGCAAATGGCTTGTTGCAACATTGATTGCAAGGAGAGAAATGAGAGTTGACATGCATAGTATTCACAGGATGAACACTTTTGTAATACCGTTATTGTGGCGAAGCTTAGTATTTAGCAGACAACATTTAATGGCTGCCGTCGTCCGTACACCGTTCTCAATGAGAGTTGTAGTGATGACATTTTGATCGTAAAATAGTGTCTGGTTTGTAATTTTATGAGATGGTTTCAATGCTCTCCATTTCCTCTAATGAATTTATACTGTATAGCAATCTGTCATAAGTGTAAACTGTCACACCGCTCACTCCTAATCATTCATGAAATCAACGGAAATCTATTGATTTTTACAATGATCCCACAGACTGTAAAACAACATTACATAACGTACACTATGGATTATGTTTTATTGTAGAAATAATATAGAGTGTATAGAGTATATTAATATAAAGAGTAGGTAGCATAATGGATACAAACAATCTATTTCCATTTTTATGTATGGGATTTTTTTTTTAAGGTTTAATTCTAAATAATAATAATGAATAAGTTTCATGTGTTATAAAAGCACTTATAGTGGAAAGGGACTATTTGTAATATTTTCTCAATGTTAGTCAGTGCAGTTGATTCCATTACCCTTTTAGCTTATTCCATATATGTGAACAGTAGTAGTTCATGTTATGGTAGCAGTGTACAGTAGAAATGGCCCGACTCTGATAAACAAGGCACATGTCGAGGAAATGTTAACACAGCGGATTTACCCTACACAACACATGTCTACATGTACATATATTTGTAAACTGCATTACATTTACAATACATATAAAGTACTGAGAAGTGTATAAACCTCTTTTTTCTATGTATGTCACTTGTGTGAAAACCATGTTTACCACATCAAAAATTACCAAAAAATGCCAAAAATTGCTATTTTTAACCCAATATTTGACCCCCGCAACAAGTAATTTTTTTCCTAAGCTCTGTTTGAAATTAAAGATTACCTACCTGGTTGCAGAATTATCTGGGTCCCAGTAAAGTTGTAAAACTTGATTTTTTGCAATTTTGCATCGTGTGCTGTTGTCAAAATTTTACCTCCTGTAAAGCTAGCTTTTCATGTGTACGCACCCTTTCGTATTATGGCCAAAATTTTATTCTCGAACCAAAGAAATCTTCTTTCTTTTTTACAAATGTGAAGCTCACATAGCCCACTTCATCATGCTTATACAAATTTTAGTACAGTTTTATTTTTATATTTTTTTTACATATCATGATACAGGGGTTAGCCATTTAACAAAAATATCACCCATGGCCAGAACCCTCTACTGTATACTGCTACTGTTATGCATCTGGTGTCTTGGGATGCAAATAAAGCATTACTGTATGTGAAGAAATCAACCTGTAGCATGATTTATTTTGATTGATTCCGCAAGGAGTAGTTTGTAATGAACGGCAAGAGTTATTCTAAACATCGAAAAACAAATCCACGAAGTGCCACTTTTAGAGGCATTTAGTCGACGATATCGGTTTTCGACATTATATAATTAAGTATCAACTTAAGTAAAAGTATAGTAGTACTTCCTTAACTTATTAGCACTCAGTTTATGCTTAGAAATAAAACAATATAACATATTGACAGATCTGAAAGAATAGGTGCAAATGTGTCAATCCCGTAACGCATATTGAAGATGCTTATTATTGTCTTAGCATTCCCTGTTATAGAATATATGAGACGAAGAATCATGCAAACATGTTATTTAAAAAACCAAATCCTATACTACCTCCTATTTGTTCTAGGAAAAAGAAGTTCGAAAAAGAACTGATGGGGATGTTATGGAAGGTGAACGAGAATGAAGTCAAAATGCGTAAGGCCCGACCCGGTAATGGTACCGCTGCTCACTCTAATGGTGAACCAGAGGTCCACCAAAAGAAAAAGCTCGTAAGAATGGTAAGATAAAGCCAATATATCCTACACGATTGATACGCTGTCGACGTTATTGTCATACTAGTTAGACGTTGGCACGATTCTATTTGTTTTTAAAATGCGTTTTAAAAGCGAATCTAATAGACGAAACTTCTAAGATTTCAATTTGATTTGGGAAATCACACAATATATGAGCTTCTAAAACATGTCATGGAATAATGGAATAAAAATTGAGACAGTAAAAAAATGTAAAAAGAACGGGAGTAGTACACGTACTTAGCGTATTTATAGCCCTGTATCACTGTATGTCGTGGGATTACTCCTGCAGGAAACAAGAGGAACCCTGGGCTTCGGATCATCCTGTAGTTTAGACAAGAACCTTCTATACGCGCCAATAGGAAACTATAAAGTAAGTAAATTGAGTTTACATGACAAAAATAAGCTATAAATGTTAATTCATTTAATCAATTTCGTTAATAGGGTTCAGTTATGCATATAATTAATGTGTAAATACAAATCCCCTTTATTGAACGCAGTTTTCAATTCATATGCATATATCCATATATTCCCTTTTATAGGGCTGACTTAGCTATATATGTAATTCATGTGCATATTTATCACCTTAATAGAGCTCAACTTTATGTGCTGTTCAGAAACAAGTGTGTTGCTTCTTTCCTAGGGCTCAGTTGTAGCTGTGAAAAACATACAACGCAGATCTATCAGGTTAACACGAGAGGTATTGCGCGATTTGAAAACGGTAAGTAATCGTAGTTAGGTCGTCCCACCTGATAAACCTGTCAATAATTACCTTCAAAAGAAGAGAACAAAAGAGTCAAAATCCACGAAGACAGGTTGATAAAATATAGAAAATACAGTAAAGGGTGTTCTTAATAACTAGTTGATATACAATTGACCTGACATACAGGTAGAATTTACGGCGGCAGGATCTGCTGTATATAATTCAATATTAAACACTCCATTTATGTTGAATAAGAAATACACGACTAATATTACCTGATTAAGTTATCATTTTAAAAGAAATACACAACGATTTACAAAACATGAATACAGCTTGAATGTATTCTATTGTTGTCCAACAGTTACGGGAGCTACAACACGACAACCTCAATTCCTTTGTTGGTGCTAGTCTGGAGGCACAGAATACCTATATACTGACCCGCTATTGCTCAAAGGGAAGTCTCCAGGTAAGATGTAAGGTCGGGTTCTGTAATATTTATATTTAGCACATCCTGACATAATCACAACCACAATTACGCACAGTAAAAATGGTTTATGAAAATATAATTAATCTGTGAACAAAATCATGAATGGACATTGATATTTCATAAATGCGATTGAAAATACTGTATAAGTATAAATGATAAACCGTACCCATCAATCGCCTACTCCTTTTTTCTTTTGTACATTGACCTTATCTTGTTAAAACGTTATGTTTATGCCCGTGCGTCAATACGACTTATATGTTAGACTTAGCGTTTTGGTTAATTACTCTAACACTGAAAGTCAAACAATTATCTAAACTCATCCGAGGATATATTTTTGGAGCACTACATCACTTTTTTAAAGGTTATTCAATGTTATCTATAAGTCCTGCTTCTGAGTTTAGCTCCTTTTCTTAGGTTAGACTTTGAGTTTAACTCCTTTACTTTAGTTAGCCTTTGATTTTAACTCCTTTTCTTTGGTTAGATTTCACGTTTAGCTCCATTTCTTTTGCTTGACTTTGCGTTATACTACTTTTCTTTGGTTAGCCTTTGAGTCTAACTCCTTTCCTTTGGCTAGCCTTTCAGTTTAACTCCTTTTCTTTAGTTAGCTTTTGAGTTTAAATCCTTTTCTTTGGTTAGACTTCACGTTTAGCTCCATTTCTTTTGCTTGACTTTGAGTTTAGCTAAACTTCTATCAACGCAGGAGCATATGTCTTTTCAAAACATTCTTTTGTTTAACTATGATAAATGATAATGCCATACACTGTTACACGCTGTATGCTATATACTATACAATTATAGAGAAGGCACAAAGGAAAAGGTTATTTTATTGTCCCTGAAAGACAATGTTTTTCCATATCCTAAAGGTAAAATAAAAAGACCATTCCGCGTGTGCCCTATCTTTTATTGTTTTGTTAAACACAAATAAACCGAACCTGTGTACTACTTTCCGTTACATTGATTTCTGTAAACACGTGTCATTCGCCTTGGACAATATTCCTGGTTGAGGGAAGCCAAAACCTTGACAAAATGTGGTTGGTTAGTTATGGCAGGAACATTGCATCTAAAACTTTAGTCAGGTAAATTGAGCTAAAACTGTATGTTGCATCTGTTCCACAAGTTCGGTGTATAGGATGTGTACTCTGTTTAGACTGATTGTTGTTTACACCTTTACATGTTATTTTGTGTATTATCATATGCATGCCGTTTTAGACGGTTTGTTAAATGTATGCAGTTTAATCTGTTTTACTCTGTATCTTATATACACTATAGTTCGCTCCATATTGTGAATTGTATTGTATGGCGTGTATAGTTTGTAGTTTGTACACAGTTTTCATTACTGTTACACTACACTGTTGTATATTCTATACTGTATATATTGTTTTACAATGTATGTTATACACTGTTTTATACTTTATACTGTGTATATTGTCCTACAATGTATGTGTATGTTATACACTGTTTTATATTCTATACTATGTATATTATCTTACAATTTATGTTGTACACTATTTTATATTCTATCCTGTGTATATTATCTTACAATGTATGTTATACACTGTTTTACACTGTTGATTTTCAGGATGTATTGGAAAACGACGATATAAAGGTCGACTGGATGTTTAAAATGTCATTCGTTTTGGATTTAGCAAAAGTAAGCCGACTCCTGTGGTTCTATGTGAGAGTGAACATATATACTCAAGTAACACGGCATACCAACACAGAAAATCCAACATTTTTCCCGTATAAACTTCGTAAAATCAATGACTTCTTGATCTTATTAGTCTTAATAGAATGATCCATACAAAAAGATATATCAAACAACTTCCGAATCTCGACTGATACATACCTATATAGCTTAACACGTGCAGATCATTTATACTATATTAAATAAAATAATAGTTAGAGTAACATGTATCTCATCAATATGTTTTATGATCGTAAGTATATCCTTATGGCTAAAAATTAGTTTATCACTCATTGTTCGTACCCTAAAAGTTTACAATATTTGTATCACTCATTGAAGACATCCATGTGACCAGGAACTGTTTCTATAATAACCCTCAATGTACCCAAGTGTCTCAGTAGTTCTTAATTCTTAATGACCATTTCATAACACATAGACGTGCTTTAATTTTGATTGACGTATCCGGAAGCCCTAGAAGTATTTGTGAATACTTAAGTTGTTCTGCAGTACCACCTTATAATTAGTGTTGCTGGATATTTAGGGTATGGAGTTCCTCCATAAGAGTCCTCTGAGGTCCCACGGCAACCTGAAGTCGACCAACTGTGTGATCGACAGTAGGTGGGTGTTAAAGATCACAGACTACGGCGCCATCACCACTCAGCCTGAAGAACCAGACCAGGAGGAGGGCGAATCCGAGTACTACACCAGTAAGTACCACACTATACAGGTGCTGAACTACGTGTGCTGCTATTCGATTGTTGAATTTCCTTTTGAGCATGTATTCCACGTTAGAGTAACCAAGGAATCAGTTATTCCGTTAACAGGTTTGTGTCTACCTGTGAAACCTACACCAGTATAATACTATAAAGAATGCCTTCCCATTGTATTCTACATTTAAGGTATACAAAATCCCAGGACTATCTATAGAAACATGTGTACTATAAACCACCTATGATGTTACAGAACTGCTGTGGACGGCTCCCGAGTTGTTACGTCTACAGAAGCGGCCATCGAAAGGGTCACAGAAAGGCGACGTGTTCAGTTATGGCATAATACTTCAGGAGGTATTCCTGAGGGTAACCCCGTACTACTTCAACCGTGCCTCTACGTCAAAAGGTAGGATATGCTACGGTGCTTTTGACGACAGCCTCATTTCTATGTGATTGGCTGCGAGATGAGATTTTGTCATTGGATTTGACACTGTAGTAGTATCTGTTTTCCATATTGCTGTATGTATTACCAAATTTTAAAGGTGAAATCGCCTGTGTTTGTGTGTGTGTGTGTGTGTTACGTCCATCTTTCAAGATACAATGTGGTAGACTCTGCTGGTGGATTTCCTAGTTCCCGAGGTTAGCTGTAACCTTGATAACCACAGTTATTTGTTTTGAGTATTGACACGGTTCATAATATTCATGTTCACACTTTATCGATTATTTCATTTGAAATTACCAGTTCTGCTCTAAATATCTAAAGACTTAATTCAGTGGCTCTAAGCACCTGCCCCTTGTCTCAACACTAGCTTAAACATTTTAGATCTCTTTGGCTCTAGCAACAGCTGTATGATGCAGTGTAATTCACTTTTGGCATTCTGTATCTATTACCAAATTTTCAAGGTCAATTAGATGTGTGTGGATCATCTCTAATTTACTTATTCAACTCTGCGTCCAAGACATCGGGTATAAGCATTACTTAGACGTGCAAATAAAATTGCAGAGATGGGTCGAGGGCATTGTAAAACAAGTAATTAGTCAAACTTCGATACCAAACAAACAATGGTAAATAAAAGCTTCAGTCGAGACGGTAATTTGGAAATTTTTAAAACAATATTTTCAATTTTAAAACAATGCGGCTGTATATATTAAAAAAAATCGATGATTCAATTTGTACATTGAAAGATGAAAATGACACATCAAACAAATCAGGAAATGAAAATGGTTTGAATATGCGTTGTCTTTTGTTAATATTTAAAAACAAATGATTGGAACAATTTTCTTATTTCAGAGATTGTAAACAGAGTTCGTTATAACGAGACACCCCCGTACCGACCTAATATCCCCGACGACAGCGATCTACCGGACAAAGCCATGAGTCTGATGACGTTTTGTTGGCATGAACATCCGGAAAGCAGGCCCGATTTCCAACACGTCAGAAAGAGGCTCATCGATTTAAATGGGGGAAAGTATGTAATATTCTTCATCATTTTACTCCACTCTTAACCTAGTTATAATGCATCGATCATCACAGCTGTTGAATAGAAGGCTTGATAGAGCATGTACAATTACCAGGAGCATTTACCCCGGTGAATTCTTGACAGATATGTCAATCGTAAACGCAGTCAAACTTTGACTTTTGTCTTTGCGCTGAACACCCACTGTCATTAATGTACAATAACATTGAGTGCAGGAATGCTTTTAAAATCTTCCGCATCGCCTGATTTCCTCTTCGTTTATTTTCAAATGGGGATTAATGATGTTTTTCTTTTGTTTAAAAATAAGTCATCTTTTGCAATTAATTGTTTTTTTTTAAATTTTTGACGTAGTACAGGGTTTTATAGGCAAAATTTCCCTTTAGCTGTATTTCTACATATGTGTCAGAACAATTTACATTTGTATTTTCATATTTGACCTCTAGTAGCATTCATGACTCCCTAATAGACGACACGGTGCAAGAAAGATCTACTATTAAGTATTTCGAATACTTACATGTCTTAATGTCGTCTTTTCGTGTATAATTTGTTCTCCGATATTGTTATTGTGTGTTGAGGTTGTGGATGTTTCCATCACAGGAAGATGAACATCATGGATAACATGATTCACCTGTTGGAGGCGTACAGCAATAACCTGGAGGAGTTGGTCGCAAGCCGGACTGAGGAACTGGCTCAGGAGAAACAGAAGACCGACAAGCTTCTTTACAACATGCTACCACCGTATGTGTTTTCGTACATAGGAATAATTTCATTTCGGCTAAAATGCAAGGATAGTTTATCAACTAATCAAATCGACTTATTGAAACAAGGAAAAGAGTTCCAAATACATAACGTCATAGCATTAACACGGCATCATTACTCCGCACTCGATTTTTCCTATGTTGTTGTTGGGTTCCTGTTTTCAATAAATGAACCTTAGAACACACCCCTTTACGCTGTAATTTTAAAGTCAAAATTCAAAAACAATAGAATCTTAACAAGGAAAGTAAATTGAATGTGTGATATAAATGTGTGCAAGCATTAACTACAACAGAGCCTGTATGACTGTAGTGCTTACGTAAGCCTAATTATCCTGTTTCAGAATGGTGGCCGAGCAATTAAAGAGAGGGGAGTCCGTCCGTCCGGAGACGTTTGATGACGTATCCATCTTCTTCTCCGACATCGTCGGCTTCACCACCATAGCAAGCTCCAGTGAACCACTAGAGGTAGTACATCTTATTATCAAATCGTATTCCCGTTGTCAGTATAATGTGACCGGGTGGAGTGCTATGCTGGGTGCCTTCTCAGACATTGTCGGCTTCACCCCCATAGCAAGCTCCAGTGAACCACTAGAGGTAGTACATCTTATCATCAAATCGTATCCTGTTGACAGTATAATGTGACCGGGTGGAATGCTATGCTGGGTGCCTTCGGCGTGGTATTTCAGTTAGATAGCACTATAAAGTCGGCATCAGATTCTCACTATTACAAGGAGGCAAGCACTCCAACATTCCCCGTCTCCAGCTCACATAAACACATGCAGGCATACACAACACTTTGAGGCACGTCCTTAAATGGCCGTGGATGTTGATAGGTCGTTAAACAAACTAAACCAAAGCCAAACCATATATCACAGTGATGATATGTTTCATTATCGCCTTAATATACTTTATGATATGAGGTTTTCTTTTTTCCATCTAGATGAGGAACATTTAATTCTTGTTGTTTGTTTTTCTAGGTTGTCGATTTGCTCAATGATCTGTATACTACATTTGATGGAATCATAGCCAAGCACGATGTATATAAGGTATGTCACATAGAATAAGTTTATTATGCAAAGATATTTAAATGTAACTCAAATGGTTAAAATGGATAACACTTGGAAATATATAACAAATAATCCTTCGATTATTCTAGAAATTAATCAACTTTCAAACATGTCATTTGTTTGAAAACAAGAAGCTGTTTCACTTGATATATTGCAGGTGGAAACAATTGGAGACGCATATATGTGCGTCAGCGGCCTTCCTAGGAAAAATGGTAAACGGCATGCAGGAGAGATCGCCAACATGGCGCTCGACCTACTGAGCGCCGTGACTAACTTTCAGATCCGGCACTATCCTGAACGGAAGCTGCAGCTACGGATAGGTATGCACACAGGAGGATGTGCGGCGGGTGTTGTGGGTTCCACTATGCCCAGGTACTGTCTCTTCGGAGATACTGTCAACATGGCGTCTAGAATGGAGTCAAATGGCAAAGGTAGGACGCTAGGTTTGTTACTTACATTTGTTTTTTAAAGCCAACATCTGTCATACCACGAAAACCATTTAATATCAACAGCGGCTTGAATCGGTTCGTTCCTCCTCCTCCTAGAATTTCTTTGCGTTTGGCTACATTCCAAAAAAGTGGAAAATAAAATATCTGTATATGTTGCTTCAGTTATCTGTATTGACTCGGTTAAATAGACGCAAAAATGTCCATAGTTTTACAATATATATCTATACTTTAAATTTGGTAAATCAATGTCTTGCCTAGGATCCAGAATTTTAAGTCATCTGAAACAAAGTCTCAAGTGATCTATTGCGATCGCCTTTTGTCCGGCGTCGTGCGTCGTGCGTCCGTAAACAATTTTTATTTTCGACTTCTCCTCCAAAACCCCTGAACCAATTTCAATGAAATTTTGAGAAACCTTCCATGGCCAAAGGTCAACAAAAGGAGTGGCTGATTTGGTCCCCAGCCCCCAGGGGCCTGGGGGGGGCGGGGCCAAAAATGGTCAAATTGTCTAAAATTTCTTTTTCTCAAAACCCAGATATGGTGGATCAAATACTCTTCATAGATGGAAGGGTCTTAAGGTGCTTTACCAAAATTGTGAATTTCTTGACCCTGGGGTCTCACGTTTCCCCTGAGGAGGGGGTAAACTTTACTATAGTTTATATTGGGAAATCACATTTTGGACTAACATTTGTTTAATTGCAATTGGAAGTAATTCAATTTGGGTTAGCATTATCAGTACTGGATAGCAGTTTGATGGTATGCACATATCAGCCCTGATTGACCCCCAGAGGCTGATGGGTTGGCCAAAAAGGGTCGAATTGACTGAAATTTCAAAAATCTTCTTCTCAAGACCCAGATATGGTAGAATCAAATCCCCTTCATAGATGGAAGGGTTTAAGGTGCTCTACCGAAATTGTGACTTTTATTACCCTAAGTTCTCACGTTTACCCCTGGGGAGGGGGTAAACTTTACTATAGTTTATATAGGGAAATCACATTTTGGACCAACATTTGTTTAAGTTCCATTGGAATTAATTCAAACTTGGTTAGCATTATCAGTACTGGATAGCAGTTTGATGGTATGCACATATCAGCCGTGATTGACCCCCAGAGGCTGATGGGTTGGCCAAAAAGGGGCGAATTGACTGAAATTTCAAAAATCTTCTTCTCAAGACCCAGATATGGTAGAATCAAATACCCTTCATAGATGGAAGGGTTTAAGGTGCTCTACCGAAATTGTGAATTTTATTACCCTTAGTTCTCACGTTTACCCATGGGGAGGGGGTAAACTTTACTATAGTTTATATAGGGAAATCACATTTTGGACCAACATTTGTTTAAGTTCCATTGGAATTAATTCAAACTTGGTTAGCATTATCAGTACTGGATAGCAGTTTGATGGTATGCACATATCAGTCCTGATTGACCCCCAGCGGCTGATGGGTTGGCCAAAAAGGGTCGAATTGACTATCGTTTAATTGTGAATTATATAGTCCCCAGCACCAAGGGACCTGAGGGGCAGGGCCAAAAAGGGTCAAATTGACTAAAATTTGAAAATTCTTCTTCTCAAGATCCAGATATGGTAGAATCAAATACTCTTCATAAATGGAAGGGGTCTTAAGGTGCTTTACCAAAATTGGGAATTTTATGACCGTAGGTCTCACGTTTACCCCTGGGGAGGGGGTAAAATTTACTATAGTTTATATAGGGAATCAGTCAGTATTAGTGTAATAGGAAAAACTCTGCCCCATTCTCTACTCTATTGCTGCCCACTATCAAACATCTAATGTCCTCTTGCAGCCCTGCACATCCACGTCAGCTCAGCCATGAACTCTGTTTTGGAAGACCTAAAGTGGGGCTTTATTACCATAGAAAGGGGAATCATCGAGGTAAAGGTAAGCGTTTACGTAAAGGATGACACCAGTTCATTAACTACTGACATCAAATGAATTCAACAAACGGAAAGTATGTACTGCATAGTAATGGGTACTGTCGAAGTAATGTCAATTATACAAAAGTGAAAAAAGAGTACAATTTTAGGAAATTAATAATTATTTGTACACCAAAACATCAGCGTTAACATAAGAAAAGAAAAAAATGGTCATTTATCAAAACCCAAGAAACAACATTATAAATATAAAATAATATTAAATAGACTTGACTGGTGATGCGACTGTCGTTATTGTTCTTTCAGGGTAAAGGCCTACAAAAAACGTACTGGTTGATTGGGAAAAGGCGGTACAACAAGCCCCTACCCCAAGCCATCCTAGAGTGAGTACACCAACTAGGATAGGGTTTTACTTAACAGCAAGTCGTTGTCAGTTTACCAGATCATTTATAGATATTTCTTTATAAGAACATGAACATATACTTTTTCGTTAAAACTTCTTGTTGTCTCTCAAAGATTTCACCTATTTCCTTCTAATTTGTTTTGTAATATATTGTTAAGAGGAAAGTGCTTGGAAATACGTAATTCAAATTTTAAAAGAACACTTATTATTAAATATATAATTTGTTATACAGTCTACAGGCTAAATATCAGGATGCCATGGCGACCGGTCGAGCAGTGTCACCAACGGAATCCCATATATCGGCGGGAGAACACAGCGATAGCATGTACGGAAGAGCCTTCAGAAAGACGTCCATTGCCATCAGCTTCCTGTCCTCGCTCAGCCACGACGTAATGTCTCACAGGTCGCCATCGGAAGTGACTGTTCGGGACCTCGCGTTATCATGCGATAGTTTACGAGAACGCCGTCCAAGCAATGACACAATACTTTCAACAGATTCTACACTGCCGGCATCCTCACCGGAAATGACGTTAAAAAGAGACGTCGTGTCTCCGAAAACCCCTGACACATTATTTCCCGACTGTGCAAAACCCGAAAGGACGAGAAAAATGGCGTTTGATATACCAAAGATAGAAATATCTTAAGAAAGCGGGAAATTTTAATCTTTTATGCAAAACAATTTGTGGCAATTGCAGTGATTGTAATAGTGTTAGTATATACTTTATACAACGACCCTTGTCTTCCTGTGTACATATCACATGACCAATAGACTCCGCGAAGTGTAGACCAAGGTAATTGCCATGGTAACACTTTGTGTTATGTCTTTATACCAAAGCTTTGTGCTTAATATCTTATTTTAAATGTTTCAGTTGATATGCAATTTAGGTGGAGAAATAATTAACACATGGGATGTAACCGCCTGCGAGTTGTATACTTTATATATAATTTACTTTGACACTTTTTTAATCTTATCATATCCGTGACTTATTTCGTGTTTAGAAATATCGTTTCTGTGGTGAATTAATCAACAGCAATGTGTGAATGATCATACTTGCTTGAATCGTGATTATTTTGCATGTATGACCTTCTTCATTTGAGAGTAAAGTGTCATTCGTAAGATATTTAAGATATTACAGGATCTGTGCCGTTTATTGCTGCTTCCACAATTTCATTTTCCTGTGCAAGTTTTGGAGGAGCTTCAGCTGGTAATACAGACTGGTGCAGTGAAGGATACATGGTTTTGCAATTATTTTTGAACACAAGTCTTTCATTTGTATCAAATAGAAATTATTGCATTTATATCAAATGTTGCATTATTGAATGACAAACGCATTTCGATAAAACTAGTATGTATCCATTGTGTCGGTATTATTATAATATAGTAATGATTAGTTGATGTTGATTCCAAAGCAAAGTAACCTATAGGAAAATTGCAGTAAATTTGTGTATGCCAGTACAACAGAAATTACCTATTACCTCCCTTTTAGTATATTATGCCCAAACCAAACTTCTCTACGTTGCATGCACTTGGTTAAAAAAGAATTCAAAATGTTTGATATATCTAAAAGGAAACAATCCTTACATAGATTGGGTATTTTGGATACATTTTGAAAAAACGTTTAAAATAATATTAATCAATATTTTTATTATAAACCATAAAGTCTAACAATGAACTAGCAAGTGTTTGGTTGCGTTTCGATCACAATAGAAATTCGGTTGTATCTTGTTATAATTGTAAGGTTGTAATTTTTCCACGACTTTGGAAATGTCACAGGTTTCTTAGGTTCGTGACACTGACGATTCGGATAATCCTTAAAAAGCAAATAGAATTTCCATATACGTTATTTACAATAAATACCAGTAAAACACATGAACAAATTTGAAGTTGAATCGTTGTAAAAGAATGGAAATTGGTCACTATAACTCAGATTGATATATCTACCAACAAGTATATTATGCAACTTAGATTAATTAATTATGACATTTTTACATTGATGTACCCTTGGTAAAGATAAAGGGATTGTTATGCTCGTATTGTGTTGTGTGTGTATGTGTAAGGGAGTAAGACGCAGAATGTCCTGAAGACAGGCTTTATGCTAGATTCCTCACATATACTGCTAAGCATTAACAATACAATATAATACAGATACTGTATTTAGATATAGTATATACTTCCGGTTCATTATATCTTATTGAACAGAGCTTGAGTACAAAAGGAATTTGTCACGTACATACACATCATAGCTATATAGTACTTATATTTAAGTATTAAATTAAACATTATTTATGTTGATTTTTGGGCAATACGTCTACCAATCAGCTGAAACATTTATTCGGAGGTAGTCACAAACAGCATTCAGCTTGTCATAGTAACTGGTAGCGCAGAACAATCGTCATACACTCACACAGTCTGTGCTGGAACTAGTCGAGACATATGACAAACTAACCAAGAGTTGCGACAGCATTTGTTGGAAATCAGTTATGGTCAGATAAAAACGCCCAGTATCTCTACTATCAAACAGAGAACAAAAGAATTAAAGTAAACACTCTTCAACAAGAGCACCACATACAACTGTAGGGCTAGCACTTTGGTGGAAATCGAACAGATCTCAATTTAAATTTCTGGCAGAATGAATTTCTAAACTGATATTAAGGGTTTTTTGTTTCCTGTTTGTATGTTATTTTTTCTATGACGCAGATATTGTTACTGGAATGTTGTTATATCTAATGCCAAACGATCGACATGGAGGCACGGTAGTTCAGTGGTAGGACGCCGGGGTCGTGACCGATGGTTGCGGGTTCGAGTCACGGCACGGCACTGTGTTGTATCTTTGAGAAAGATACTTTACTCCGCTTGTTCCAGTCTACTCGGCTGTAAATGAGTACGTGGTTTGGCAGTTCTAGAATTGTAGAATGCTAGCTTTGAGCGCCGAAATGGCAGCACCGGCTGTATGCTCTCCAGTGAGTTGAGAATATTATTGTCTGGCTGCAAAGGCCTTATAACCACGGATAATAATTTGTGAACCGCTTTGAGACGACCTACGGACTAGGTTGTGATAAAGCGGTATATAAGAACCTCGAATTATTATTATTTTATTATTATGGTATTTCAGAAGCATTGCTTTATTTGATATTGCATAACAGAAAACTTCAATAATAAAGGCTAAGTTTGTTTTGAACACAAACAGGAGTTGAAAACTTATTTTACAAGCTTTCGAAAACATATGTTTCCTTTGTCAGGCAAAGAGTGGAAAAGACCGGATTTTCGACTTTAAACTTCTGAAAACAACCCACAAAAACGCAGTGTGTTGAATCAGTAAAGTCAGCTGTCAGAAAATATCGAGACATTTCGCCAAATAATATTCCAGTGAGTAGTGAGGGGGACGGGTAACATGTGCGGGCCCCGCCCCTAAGTGGGTCATAAAGATGACTCAGCTGTTG
>NW_018408154.1:2382266-2434834 GCF_002113885.1 Mizuhopecten yessoensis
CCCCCACACACACACACACACTCACACATCGTCTCTGTTAATTGATTCCCCTTCTCTCCTAACCCAGATGGATATATTTTTCTGTCAATTCTTTCCAGTTGTTCTAGTCTATGATGTGTGTGTAAGCATACATTTTCTGACAACTGACTCTACTGATGCGGTACATCATTCCTAGACATTGAGCACTGCAATACTGAAGTCTTGATTATTCTTTTCTCTCGTTAAATATGTTATTAAGATGATTGAAAAAAAAAGATAAATTCTCCTATTTTCAAGAAACCACCACATCTGCTAATTAGGGACTGTAATTAGATAAGTACACACAAGTGTATATATACATTTATATTTACAGGTTTATTAGACTAGTTACCTTATATATACATGTTGCTAAGTAATTTTGCTATGCAGAAGGACTTCTCCATTTATAAAAAATCATGTTCGTATCATGGCTAACAAATTGTTTAACGCACTGATTTTAGAATTACACAGGACAACATTAGAATCTGCAATGCTCTTATTTCTTTAATCGTACACATGTGTTTCTTCGTGTGTATTTTCAAAATATTGTAGAATAGGTTTAAATGGTCCCCGTGCAATACATTTTCAACAATCATATGTCCTGGATTTTACACGTTCGAAATAGTTTTATATCATACAAATTTGTTTAAAAACGAATCTAATGACAAATATCTTAATTGTATGTTTTATTCAATATTTGTATTTTCCTATGTTCAGTTATATCGCATCCAGTCATGCACAAAGACATCCAATAACATGTTCCTACCTTGTCAGTGACATCTAATATGTCTGATGTGTCTGTTTAATTTCATTTGATTTATTCTATCAGATCCAGTGTTCATGTCTTGATCACCTCTGTAGAACGACATAGCACCAGGGATGTTAGACATGTTTAAAATTACATATTTTCCAGAATGAAAACGTGAATGTGTGAGAAAGGAACTTGGTATATATCCTAACAATGTTACATGTGAGACGGTCTTCCATTACTTTGTGATTCATTATTCCTTGCATTCCTTTATTTACGTCAAATATTGATGATATCGATAATAAAAAATCACAATAACTTAAAATGCATGTTGTTATTTGTACACATATAAACAAAAGCAGATTTATGATATTTTGGAAATCTGACTCCGACTTGCTCTTGAAGTTACCATTTAATCTCAACACAATATATTAGAAAAGATTATCAGTATTGGTCACCATGACTCAAAACCTTATGGTACTATAAAAATGGCTGCTTTTTAACAAATTTGATCTCTGTGATTATAAGAAGAAACTTTATAGTACTCTATCACATGTATCTCTTGACCAAATATAATGAACCTGTTCCTTATAGAATTAAAAAGGATTTTTTAAAGAGAATTATCCATTAAAGTCCATGTCGACTTTTGACCTAACACATACAAGGAGAAATGTACTTCTAATCAAAATAGCATAATCACGTATCATAGCTCAAGACCTTCCGTTAACAAGATAGAAAAAAATGTTGTTTGTTTATTTATTTATTTGAACTTTTAAACATATTCAAGTGGGTAAAGATTATTTTATTTGAGAAACCGATCTAACGCTCAATCCAATGGCCCTACTGTATAAATACCAATGGTCGTTGTTTTTTTCAGCTCTTAAGAATAATGTTATCAAGGAAAACCTGGACGGACACCATGTGATAAGCACATTTGCACTTCAATCAAGCTATTTTTTCTTTTTAAAAAATTCCGTTTTAGATATATAAGACAAGCAAATTTTTTTTAATTTTTTTACAAATAACAAAAATAAATGAACACAGTTTCTACTTATATTGCTCGCAGTAACTGAACCATTGATAGCTCTTCAGGACAAGTACAATGTCAAGTTTCAATAGTGACACTTAGGCAATGCACTGAAATATAGGGTACAAACCACAACACGTACGGGTATTGACAGAATGTTTATTATTCCTGACGTCATGTAGATAAATCTTATGTATTCCTCATGTCCTATCCTGGGAAGAAAATTAGCAAGATGGATTAACAGCTGAATATTTCCGTGGAAGAAAAGGTGCGAAGAAGTGTATCAGAAGGAAAGTATGGTGACCTTGAAAACGAAATGCGAGAATAAAGCGAGTAGGTCATATCTATGGAGATGTCTCACAGTCGACACGGTGGAGTAATAAAATTGTTCACTCCTTAGGAGGAAGATACGGGAATATCAGCCCCAGGGAAAATATTCTTTAGTCTCCAATCATGACGTTTGTCGGGTGTTTTACAATGTATTTCCCTGAGGTAAAGGTCGTCCCATCTCACTCCAAGTGAGTGAATATTCGTTTTCTCTTACTCTGTAGAGGTTGTCATATAAAACAATATTGACGTTACTATGTAACTATGCATTGTTGAAGTGACTCCATGCAATTGTAATGACTTCGGAATCTCTTCGTCTCAGCCTGATACTAGACAATGATTTCTCACATCTGGACAAGTGTGTGTACGCCTGTTCAGTGGAAAAGACAGTTTGCTGCAATGGACATCAAGTGGGGGGAGATAAAGGCAACTCAATAACAGCAAAAGGCATCCAACAGGCTGTAATGGAAATAAGACGGCAGTATTAGCTATGAACAGGGGTCATAATTTGCATTTAGGCTGGTCTTTGTCGACTTAAAAAGTTACAAGATAGGACTCGAAACGTACGGCCAGTAGGAGTTTGTCATAGCTGACAACGTCTGTGAATTCAGCAACAGATAAAAATTATGAAAATATAATATGTTTTATTTTTATATATAAGTTACTATTGCCTTAATATACAACGACACATCGACATTCAGATCTCAAAAGGAGACAGAACAAGATAAACAGGAACTCAGATCTAACTAACACATTGTTCATGTCGGTGTACAGTTGCCCTTTTTGGTCTCAATTTGTGCAGATGAATGTTATGTTTTTGTGCAGGTTTACTAAAACAAGAGGCCTATGGGCCTTAACGGTCACTTGATATGTTTATACAGAGAGTTGATTTTGTTTTTAATACGAACAGAAATATTATTCAGTGACAAAAAACAATAAAACCACCTTATTCAATATCTAGCATACAGATTTAAGACTAAAAAGTATTTGAAACTAGCACCTCTGATTCTAAACAAGGAAAATGAAGAAATTTTAGCACACTGACTCCTTTGGGCCCCACCCTACAGCCCTTGGGGGTAGGGCTGGCTCATAATTTTCAAAGTATCAAACTGACAACTCAGGGTTATAATTCCAATCAAGTTATTAACATGTAATATTCAAAGTATCATTTTCCATTATAAACCATAATAACTCCTCCCCCCCCTCCTTCCCCAGGGGGTAAACGTGATACCCTAGGGTCATAAACATTAAGACCCTTTCATCTATGAAGAGTATTTGATTCTACCATATCTGGGTCTTGAGAAGAAGATTTTTGAGATTTCACTCAATTCGACCCTTTTTGGCCCCTCCCATCAGCCCCGGGGGGTCAGTCAGGGCTCATATGTGCATACCATCAAACTGCTACCCAATACTGATAATGCTAACCTAAATTGAATTACCTCCAATGGCAATTAAACAAATGTTGGTCCAAAATGTGATTTCCCTATATAAACTATAGNGTAAAGCACCTTAAGACCCTTTCATCTATGAAGAGTATTTGATTCTACCATATCTGGGTCTTGAGAAGAAGATTTTTGAAATTTTAGTCAATTTGATCCTTTTTGGCCCCGTCCCTCAGGCCCCTGGGGGCCGGGGACCAAACCGGCAACTGTTTATGTTGACCTTTTGCCATGGAAGATTTCTGCAAAATTTCATTGAAATTGGTTCAGGGGTTTTGGAGAAGAAGTCGAAAATGTAAATTGTTTACGGACGCACGACGGACGACGGACGACGACGGACAAAAGGCGATCGCAATAGGTCACTTGAGACTTTGTCTCAGGTGACCTAAAAAAACACTGACCAATGTTAACAAAGGACTTGTTTTATTTAGCTTTTATGAAACAAATACACAATGGTCTTCTGTAACAACAGTTTATACATGTATAATTAAAATCAAATTATATTTCCATACTTTAAACGTAATTAACACATCGTTAATATAAATGGCACTGACGACCCCAGATTTACGTGAAATTCGTATAGGGTTGGGATGGAGAATTCTGGGCATATACAGATTTAAGGTTCGATGAACTATTTCTTATGAAAACATCAGCTATAATGCCTTGTTGACTATGTTAATCTCGCTATGGAACATTTTAATGGCCAATGTGCAAGTTCAATATATTCAAATAACATGTATAATTTCCTATTTTTAATTGGGGACTTTGAATATGACTGATCATGTGGTTGGATTTTAGAGTAACTATAGCCTCTGTCGAGGGTTGGTGAACCTTAATAGTAAGGCTTGAATATTGTTTTACGTAATGCATTGTACCAAGTTCATACCACCGGTAAATGGCCAGTAGTAAGATTTACACATCTTAATCGATACCATAAGGAGTCCATTTCATAAATGTTGGTGAATGTGTTTAAAATTCCCGTTTTAAAGTAGAGAAACTATAAGCGAGCTCACAAAGATATACATTGTACTTTGGGCTTACAACGTTTTTCGAGCACAAATTTGAAATGCCTTAACTCTAGGGAAAATGGTGGAATTACAAAGTTCTTTCAAGCAACAACAAAAATCCAACAAACAGTTGAGGAGGGGTTGCGCTTACAAAGTTCCTGGAGCGGAAATTAAAACTCCGATGGCCATTACTCCAGAGAAAAGTAGTCGAATTGTAAAATCATTTCTTCATGCGCATCCACACAAGATTTACTTTCACTGTGCCAAGTTACAAAAACAAACTGACAACTTGAAGGAGGAGTTGCGCTTACAAGGTTTCTGGAGCACAAAGTATAAAAGGCCATAACAATAGGACAAATACACGACTCGCAAATTTATTTCCTCATGCACATCTACCTAAGATGTACTTTCACTGTATCAAGTTACATAAATTGCCAATTCACGGTTAAGGAGGATCATGAACAGACGGACGGACAGGGTGATTCCTATTTAACCCCCAAACTGCGTTTGCGGAGGGGGCATACTAATATATTTAGCAATCCAATTCATAACTTATTTACACAAAGAATGTCGTAGTTTCAAATTAATTAGAAAAGGGTTTCAATCAGGCTGAATTCAAAACAAAGCCATATTAAACAGATAGAATATCAACTTTGGCTTTATCATAACGTTTGGCAACACAAATACATACCAACGTTTATAAGAGAATAACAATAAGGTATGTTGGTGCTGAGAGATATGCTCATAGAGACAGATAATTCAGGCTGTGGTAGAATACGTGTTACCATTATGAGTATAAAATGCATTTAATGCCACGTTATTATTCATACAGTGCAGGAACAAAACAATTTTTCGTGACGTGTTTTCAATTACACTTGTTAAACTCATTCACCCCTGAAATTTCATAATGAACTAGAACACTGACAGGTCAGTAAGGGCCCCGTCTTGTGGCAATATATCCCCCATAATCATCTAGAAGCAAGCTGCCCATATAGCTGAGCTTGACGTTTGATATTTGGACTTCAAAAAGAATCGCAAGGAAGCAAAATATACATTTTACATGTACTATGATGCGAGTCATGTTTCCTTCCCCCTCCATATTTGCTGGGCTAACAGAAATGTAAATACCGGTGCAATACTCATTTGTTAATTTTGATTTGTTTTATTTCACCTTATTTACTTACTCCATCAAGAGCCAGGGTCAAAGTCAGAGATCCACTTTGTCTTTGACCTTTGGACCCAAATGACCTTGACCATTAACCCAGTGACCCTGATCTTTGGTCAGTTGACTTATTCTTTAATTTCGACCAACTTTGCTTCTTAATATGATAACAAAATGTTCATCAGTGAAAAATACAAAACTTGACCTGGACCCTTTTGACCCCGTAACCTGGACCTAAGGTCAGTTGACTCTGTGTTAAGTTCTGTACAACATTGCTTCATAATGTCATAACAAAATGTTCATCAGGGAAAAGGTACAAAATTTAACCTTCACCTTTGACCCAGTGACCTTGGCCTTTGGTCAATTGACCCCTTGTTTAATTCTGAGTTACATTGCTTCAAAGTGTCATAGCTAAATGTTCACCAGTGAAAAGATACAAAATTTAACCTTGACCTTTGACCCAATGACCTTGACCTTTGGTCAGTTTACTCCTTATTTAATTCTGATCAACTTTGCTTCATCATGTCATAACAAAATGTTCATCAGTGAAAAGATGCAAAATGTGACCTTGACCTTTGAATCTAATGACCTTGACCTTTGACCTCAACTTTTTACCTCGGTGTGTCTCTTTGATTTATTCCGAACAACTTTGCTCCATAATGTCATAGCGAAATGTTCACCAGTGAAAAGCTACAAAATTTGACCTTGACCCCTGACCTTGACCTTTGGTCAGTTGACTCCTTGATTAATTCCGAACACATTTGCTCCATTATGTCATAGCGAAATGTTCAGCAGTGAAAAGCTACAAAATTTGACCTTGACCCCTGACCCAATGACCTTGACCTTTGGTCAGTTGAAACCTTGTTTAATTCTGATCAACTTTGCTCCATCATGTCATAACAAAACGTTCATCAGTGAAAAGATGCAAAATTTGACCTTGAACTTTGAATCTAATGACCTTGACCTTTGACCTCAACTTTTTACCTCAGTGTGTCTTTTTTATTTCTTCACAACTTTGCTCCATAATGTCATAGCGAAATGTTCACCAGTGAAAAGCTACAAAATTTGACCTTGACCCCTGACCCGATGACCTTGACCTTTGGTCAGTTTACTACTTGTTTAATTCTGATCAACTTTGCTTCATAATGTCATAACAAAATGTTCATCAGTGAAAAGATGTAAAATTTGGCCTTGACTTTTGAACCTAATGACCTTGACCTTTGACCTTGACTTTTTACCTCAATGTGTATTTTTGTGAACTGAACATCTTGACCAAGTTTCATGTACATCGGTCAATAAATATCAAAGTTATCAGCCAGGAACAAAATGTGTGGACCGACAGACAGATCGACAGACAGACAGACAGAGTGATTACTATAGGGCACCCGTATCTCCGATACGGGGCCCTAATTATTCCAACCTTTGAGTTGGAAGAGTTCAAATGTGTCTTCAGGGGTGAATGAGTAAAACAGAATGGTGTGACATTGAAAGCAATAAGATACCTCAATATTCCCTTCTTCCATTTTGTCTGATATATTAAGAGAAAAAATAATACCACAGCCAGTTGTCTCCACATAATTACGAATTGTTTCTCCTCTTAGTCTGCATTATATCTTCGTTGTCCGATGTATGATAAGACGCGATTTAGGGACTTTCTGCCTCTTTGTCATGTGTGTATATCAGGCAAGATTTAGAGACTACATTCCCGTTCTGATATAGTATTGTATCAAAAGGATTTAGAGACGATGTTTCCTCCCTGTTGTCTGATATATCAGTGAAGATTAAGAGAATCCCTTCCCTGTTGTCCGATATATCAGAGAGGATTTAGAGAATCCCTTCCCCATTGTCTGATATATCAGAGAGATTTAGAGAATCCCTTCCCTGTTGTCCCACATATCAGGCAAGATTTAGAGAATCCCTTCCCTGTTGTCCAACATATCAGGCAAGATTTAGAGAATCCCTTCCCTGTTGTCCAACATATCAGGCAAGATTTAGAGAAGCCCTTCCCTGCAGTCTGATATATCGGATAAGATTTATAGAATCCCTTCCCTGTTGTCTGATATATCAGAGAGGATTTAGAGAATCCCTTCCCTGTTGTCTGATACATCAGAGAGGATTTAGAGAATCCCTTCCCCATTGTCTGATATATCAGAGAAGATTTAGAGAATCCCTTCCCTGGTGTCTGATATTTTGGAGAAGATTTCGAGAATCCCTTCCCTGTTGTCTGATATATCAGAGAAGATTTAGAGAATCCCTTCGCCATTGTCTGATATATCAGAGAAGATTTAGAGATTCCCTTCCCTGGTGTCTGATATATCGGAGAAGATTTAGAGAATCCCTTCCCTGTTGTCTGATATATCGGATAAGATTTATAGAATCCCTTCCCTGTTGTCTGATATATCAGAGAAAATTTAGAGAATCCCTTCCCTGTTGTCTGATATATCAGAGAAGATTTAGAGAATCCCTTCCCTGTTGTCTGATATATCAGAGAAGATTTAGAGAATCCCTTCCCTGTTGTCTGATATATCAGAGAAGATTTAGAGAATCCCTTCCCTGTTGTCTGATATATCAGAGAAGATTTAGAGAATCCCTTCCCTGTTGTCTGATATATCAGAGAAGATTTAGAGAATCCCTTCCCTGTTGTCTGATATATCAGAGAAGATTTAGAGAATCCCTTCCCTGTTGTCTGATATATCAGAGAAGATTTAGAGAATCCCTTCCCTGTTGTCTGATATATCAGAGAAGATTTAGAGAATCCCTTCCCTGTTGTCTGATATATCAGAGAAGATTTAGAGAATCCCTTCCCTGTTGTCTGATATATCAGAGAAGATTTAGAGAATCCCTTCCCTGTTGTCTGATATATCAGAGAAGATTTAGAGAATCCCTTCCCTGTTGTCTGATATATCAGAGAAGATTTAGAGAATCCCTTCCCTGTTGTCTGATATATCAGAGAAGATTTAGAGAATCCCTTCCCTGTTGTCTGATATATCAGAGAAGATTTAGAGAATCCCTTCCCTGTTGTCTGATATATCAGAGAAGATTTAGAGAATCCCTTCCCTGTTGTCTGATATATCAGAGAAGATTTAGAGAATCCCTTCCCTGTTGTCTGATATATCAGAGAAGATTTAGAGAATCCCTTCCCTGTTGTCTGATATATCAGAGAAGATTTAGAGAATCCCTTCCCTGTTGTCTGATATATCAGAGAAGATTTAGAGAATCCCTTCCCTGTTGTCTGATATATCAGAGAGGATTTAGAGAATCCCTTCCCTGTTGTCTGATATATCAGAGAAGATTTAGAGAATCCCTTCCCTGTTGTCTGATATATCAGAGAAGATTTAGAGAATCCCTTCCCTGTTGTCTGATATATCGGAGAAGATTTAGAGAATCCCTTCCCTGTTGTCTGATATATCAGAGAAGATTTAGAGAATCCCTTCCCTGTTGTCTGATATATCAGAGAAGATTTAGAGAATCCCTTCCCTGTTGTCTGATATATCGGAGAAGATTTAGAGAATCCCTTCCCTGTTGTCTGATATATCAGAGAAGATTTAGAGAATCCCTTCCCTGTTGTCTGATATATCAGAGAAGATTTAGAGAATCCCTTCCCTGTTGTCTGATATATCGGAGAAGATTTAGAGAATCCCTTCCCTGTTGTCTGATATATCGGAGAAGATTTAGAGAATTCCTTCCCTGTTGTCTGATATATCAGAGAGGATTTAGAGAATTCCTTCCCTGTTGTCTGATATATCAGAGAGGATTTAGAGAATCCCTTCCCTGTTGTCTGATATATCAGAGAAGATTTAGAGAATCCCTTCCCTGTTGTCTGATATATCAGAGAAGATTTAGAGAATCCCTTCCCTGTTGTCTGATATATCAGAGAAGATTTAGAGAATCCCTTCCCTGTTGTCTGATATATCAGAGAAGATTTAGAGAATCCCTTCCCTGTTGTCTGATATATCAGAGAAGATTTAGAGAATCCCTTCCCTGTTGTCTGATATATCAGAGAAGATTTAGAGAATCCCTTCCCTGTTGTCTGATATATCAGAGAAGATTTAGAGAATCCCTTCCCTGTTGTCTGATATATCAGAGAAGATTTAGAGAATCCCTTCCCTGTTGTCTGATATATCAGAGAAGATTTAGAGAATCCCTTCCCTGTTGTCTGATATATCAGAGAAGATTTAGAGAATCCCTTCCCTGTTGTCTGATATATCAGAGAAGATTTAGAGAATCCCTTCCCTGTTGTCTGATATATCAGAGAAGATTTAGAGAATCCCTTCCCTGTTGTCTGATATATCAGAGAGGATTTAGAGAATACTTTCCCTGTTGTCTGATATATCAGAGAAGATTTAGAGAATCCCTTCCCTGTAGTGTGATATATCGGATAAGATTTATAGAATCCCTTCCCTGTTGTCTGATATATCAGAGAAAATTTAGAGAATCCCTTCCCTGTTGTCCGATATATCAAAGATTTAGAGAATCCCTTCCCTGTTGTCCGATATATCAGAGAGGATTTAGAGAATCCCTTCCCTGTTGTCTGATATATCAGAGAAGATTTAGAGAATTCCTTCCCTGTTGTCTGATATATCAGAGAAGATTAAGATCAGAGAAGATTAAGAGAATCCCTTCCCTGTTGTCTGATATATCAAAGATTTACAGAATCCCTTCCCTGTTGTCTGATATATCAGAGAGGATTAATAGAATCCCTTCCCTGTTGTCTGATATATCGGATAAGATTTATAGAATCTCTTCCCTGTTGTCTGATATATCAAAGATTTACAGAATCCCTTCCCTGTTGTCCGATATATTAGAGAGGATTTAGAGAATCCCTTCCCTGTTGTCTGATACATCAGAGAGGATTTAGATAATCCCTTCCCTGTTGTCTGTTATATCAGAGAGGATTAAGAGAATCCCTTCCCTGTTGTCTGATATATCAAAGATTTAGAGAATCCCTTCCCTGTTGTCCGATATTTCAGAGAGGATTTAGAGAATCCCTTCCCTGTTGTCTGATATATCAGAGAAGATTTAGAGAATTCCTTCCCTGTTGTCTGATATATCAGAGAAGATTAAGAGAATCCCTTCCCTGTTGTCTGATATATCAGAGAGGATTTAGAGAATACTTTCCCTGTTGTCTGATATATCAGAGAAGATTTAGAGAATACTTTCCCTGTTGTCTGATATATCAGAGAAGATTTAGAGAATTCCTTCCCTGTTGTCTGATATATCAGAGAGGATTAAGAGAATCCCTTCCCTGTTGTCTGATATATCAAAGATTTACAGAATCCCTTCCCTGTTGTCCTATATATCAGAGAGGATTTAGAGAATCCCTTCCCTGTAGTGTGATATATCGGATAAGATTTATAGAATCCCTTCCCTGTTGTCTGATATATCAAAGATTTACAGAATCCCTTCCCTGTTGTCCGATATATCAGAGAGGATTTAGAGAATCCCTTCCCTGTTGTCTGATATATCAGAGAGGATTTGATAATCCCTTCCCTGTTGTCTGATATATCAGAGAAGATTAAGAGAATCCCTTCCCTGTTGTCTGATATATCGGAGAAGGTTTAGAGAATCCCTTCCCTGTTGTCTGATATATCGGAGAGGATTTAGAGAATTCCTTCCCTGTTGTCTGATATATCAGAGAAGATTAAGAGAATCCCTTCCCTGTTGTCTGATATATCGGAGAGGATTTAGAGAATTCCTTCCCTGTTGTCTGATATATCAGAGAGGATTAAGAGAATCCCTTCCCTGAAGTCTGATATATAGGAGAAGATTTAGAGAATCCCTTCCCTGTTGTCTGATATATCGGAGAAGATTTAGAGAATCCCTTCCCTGTTATCTGATATCGGAGAAGATTTAGAGAATCCCTTCCCTATTGTCTGATATATCGGAGAAGATTTAGAGAATCCCTTCCCTATTGTCTGATATATCGGAGAAGATTTAGAGAATCCCTTCCCTGTTGTCTGATATATCGGACAAGATTTAGAGAATCCCTTCCCTGTTGTCCATCAGTAGTAGTCGAAGACTAATGGTATGACGTCGACAACGGTGAGTAAACATATCAGAGAAGATTTAGAGAATCCCTTCCCTGTTGTTTGATATATCGGAGAAGATTTAGAGAATACCTTCCCTATTGTCTGATATATCGGAGAAGGTTTAGAGAATCCCTTCCATGTTGTCTGATATATCGGACAAGATTTAGAGAATCCCTTCCCTGTTGTCCATCAGTAGTAGTCGAAGACTAATGGTATGACGTCGACAACAGTGAGTAAACATATCAGAGAAGATTTAGAGAATCCCTTACCTGTTGTTTGTTATATCAGAGAAGATTTAGAGAATATCAACACAAAAGTGAAAGATATGTTCGAGTTGGCAATATAAAGTCGAACGTCGATTCGGGTACGCTATAATACATGTACACTTGGTTGTTATGCATATACAGATGTATGAAATGACAAATCAAATTGACAATTCCATTTGGCCAACACTTTGATATGCGAGAATCTATGAGCCCCCTCATCTCGGTTTAGAAATGGCTTTCTCCTGTTATGTTTCATAGTTACATATAACTGATTAACATCAAAGGTTATTCTTTACATGAATAACTGAATTAATCAGAAGTTCACATGACAGGCCACCTAATCTGAAATTTGCCCTGGGAAAATCTCGATAAAAAAGACATGTTCAAGGAATATTTAAAGGAAAGGTGTTCGATCCAAGTAAAAACAATATGGTTGTATAAGGTCCCAGCAAAGTAAAAAAAATGTTTAACAATATATAACGTAAGTTTACTGTAATAAAACAACAATTTAAAGATAACATCCATATCACAGTAATCAATAACAATAATAACACCTCATCATACTAATAATAATTAGACATTAAGGTATTTTAAATTTGCATTTTAAAATGTCATTGTATGTTTTACCATGTGACACTAAAATAAAATAAATTGTATTGTGTATTGTGTTGTACTAATCACATTAGTTAAACTTAACAATTTGATAACGTCCAATGGAGAGTGCAATTACTAGGTGCAGTTATACAAATTTAAATAATACTTATCTGAACATTTTCGGAATAATAATAAAGTTTGAACACGATAAGGATTCAAAATTTTGAAAAATAGGATCATCAGTAACACAGGATTGACGCAATAATTATTGGACCCAATCCTTAACTCCACCTGCCTATTATTATGCAGACTCATAGTCCAAAGAGACAAGAGATCCGGTGGCAGTAGATCCAGGTTTCTGAAAAGGGGACTGGATGGTTTTCGTACTTACTCCTCTGGCCCCTCCCCCCTTCTCTCTCTTTCATTTAACATATTCCTGTCATTCTCAATCATTTAATAATTCATAAAGTAGCGACAAGTAAAAACGTTTAAACTATCGACAGACATGAATCTCCGAATTGGTCAAACTTGTTTATACTCAGACCTACATATAAAAAATTCATGATAAAATATCTATTATTTAGGACTTCATTTAACCTTTAAAACTTTACGAAACCTTTATACTATTATATCTGTGATTTGTGTCAGATTTCTAACTTCATTGTATTTTTGAGTTATGCTAATTTTACTCTCTGATGGTGATAACTTTTATTCCAAGATATACCTTTCTTGTTTTAAATTTTAATATTTGTAAAAATATCAGAATTTTAAATGTTAAATTTGCAGAAATGTGTCAAGAAACAAATGTAGTTTGTTGCAATTGAGTCAAGCTATTAAACAAAGTCTAGATTCCCACTCATTGAACATGTTTTACAGAGTTTGTTAAATTGGAACTCTTTGGAAAGGAGATGCATTTAATAACAAGGTAACATACAGCCTTAAATAACAACAAGGTAACATACAGCCTTAAATAACATTCCATTGTATATATACAGCCTTAAATAACAACAAGGTTACATACAGCCTTAAATAACAACAAGGTAACATACAGCCTTAAATAACATTCCATTGTATATATAGCCTAAGGCACTACAAATAAATTGTAATACCTTCAGGATCCAAATTGTATACATACTGACATGCCTATGGTACTTTAATTTCTTGTGTGTTGCTCGCTTTGTTATATTGCCTTCATACCTCAAAATATCATGTGTAAGTCTACAGATTTCCCGCTCCAGTATATATCCTGCAGGATATCTGCTACACAAAAACTATTTTATGCAATGAGTACCAGGTTCATCAACAAATTTATGTAATCATCTGGATATATATTTAACAATGCAAGTAATTGAATATTTCAAAATAGATATAATTTGATTGTTTTTACTTTATACACATATCCTGTATAAACCAATAGCCATTCATTATTCTTGTGTGACAGCCTTAGTGACTCCTAGTACTGCACCTAGTACTCCACCTAGACGATAGAGATATTAATTTTATCTGGTTTTACATTTATTAATTATTACACACAGGAAATATAATTTTCTAGTTTTATGGAAGATTTTATTAAACAGCATCCTCTACGTATACCTCCTCCCAAATCCAAAATGCAGTAAACTAGTGTCTCTAGTAGTCACTAAATTTTAAACATGCCTAAAAAGCTGTCTATGTATTTTTCTTATTTTGATGCTTTTTATAATTTGGTCAGTGATTCAAGTGCAAAAACACCTGTAAACACATGTGGAATAAAAAGCAAAGAAACTGCTCTAAAAAAATACCCTGTTATAAGTATTAGATGTCAATGAAAGGCTGCAGAACAGTTGAAGGTTTTATTCTATGTGAACAGCAGAGAGATTCTTGGATATTTTCAGAACATCAAATGATGAAGTGGTCTCATGTATTTCAGAATTCTTGTGATGATTTCCTCCAGTCAAACAGATGTACTATTTCTGTGTATACTGCCATACTTCTCAGTCTGTGACGTGTAGCAGCCTCGTGTATAAGTCAATACAACAGAGAGCTCCTCTGATGTTTCAGTCTATGAAATGCACTCACTTGTGTATAAGAGTTTATGCGACTGTTTCCCAGTCTTCCAGATGTAGCGGCCCTGTGTATAAGTCAAGCAGACGGCGAGGAGGGGGACCTGTGTAGATGACGACTGTGGTGGGTTGTGACACAAGGTATATATATAAGGCCACACATGCATGCCACACAGACGCATCATTTTCTGGCTTACGAAGGTATGACTCCTTGTAACGTTGGAATGCCTTATTGTATTCCCCTAGCTTCCTCCGACAACAAGCGATCATGTTGAGTGTGACATGGGCCTTGTGAGTTTGCACTTCTACCTCCAAGGTTGCCTCCAACTTTTCCAAACTTTTTCTTGCCTTCTTCAGATGTCCAAGAGAGAAAAACGAGTTGAAAATCATGAATCGCCCATAGACAATCGGTGAGAGGAACAAGCCAAGAGGGTGTGTACAAAAAAGGAGGTCAAACTCCAACTCGGGAGGAACCAAGACCTTGGGATTTTTCCACAATGGCACCTTCATGGCAAAAACCCCAATAATTCTCTCCGCGAGTCGGATTTCTTTCCCATTTACCATGCGGTCATACTCAAGGCAGTTTTCATTGTCAAAGTAATTAGTGATCCCATCATTGTCCACAAACATGCAGAACCAATCACAAAGCTCCATGGCCTGCTGCGCCATGCCCAGGCTCTCCACAAACTTGTGTTGGAGGTAGTAGTAGGTGGATACAGACAGTCTCCCACTTGTCACATCCATTGCACTGATCTGCAACATCTCACGCTCAATATCCAGACAGAGCTCCCCTTGTTGTAGTGTGTTCAGCAAGTACTTGACCTCCAGGTACTCCTTGAACAGCAGAGTAGCCCTAGAGCGTTGAATGTTGTCAACCAGATACTTCACATAATCTTTTTCATTCTCAGACAGATCCTCTGAAAGGAATATCTGTACAGCCCGTTCAAATATTAGGTAAATTTCGGATGTGCTTCTCTGGTTGATGTAGTGCATGTTCTTGTATTCTCCTATTTCTTGAAGAAGTTCTACACCTGCACCGTCGTAAGGAATGTAACCCCTTACAATCAGCCGGTCAATTTCAGGGCAGGGCCGAATCCGACCACCAAACATGAACTTTGATGAACTTTCTAGCATGAATTCTATCCCTGTAGCTTTCAAAAATGTCAAAGTATTGAGCAAAGGTTTCACGATATTTTCTGCAATGTTGGTAGGAAACAGATTTGTTTTAGGTATAAAATAATGAGGAATGCGTCTTTTTTTAATCCAGTTGATTAAACACTGAATGGCCTTGAAAAAGTGGATGACGCACTTCTCAGCCACCCATTGGTGAGGTGGGATTTTGTCCATTAAGTAAAGAATGGTCGTAGTGATAACATACGGATACAGAATCTCCATAAATTCTTTTCTGTGGTCTACGATCTTGCCCACCATGATCCGAAGGAGAGCATAAACTTTGAACTGAATATCTGAAAGGGATCGAATCAGAAGTTTTTCTGCTGTTGAAAATGAAATTCGCCATTGAATTGGATCCTCCTTGTGCTTGCCAGATGCTGTTGGAACCAGGTGGCAACCAGTTGCCAAAATTTGTGTTACAAGATCAGGATGTGGCCATCTTTTCTTAAGGCGAGTTTTGGACCATTCTTCAGCTTCCTGTGGCCATGTTTCACAGTGGAGACAGAAAGTGTAATTGTACTTCTGAACCGCATGTTTACCCTCAGACTGCTGGCCATATTCTGGCAAATCACTGCGGCACAATGACTCGCAAATCTGTATAAAATGTTTAGTAGGAAAATATTCATGTATATTCCACGACTCTTGGTTGAATTCCTCAGTCACTGCCTGGACCAGACTGGCTCCGTACACCTTGGTGTAGCCAGGTTCATAGTTCCTGGAATCCATTGCATATAATAGTTCATTGTCTTCATAACCCCGCCTGTATTTATGATACGGCTTTTCCTTCTTAGCTCTTTTGTATTCCCGTAGACTTTTCAGGCTGTTAAAAACTTTCATTCCCGTTGGTACAATCAGCATGTCTATCTCAGAGTTGGGGAGCCTAAATCCCTCTGCGTTACTTCCGATATATGCAAGCGAGAAGTGAGAACGATAATTCTGCACTGCATAGAACATATCGTCCATCGTTCGTCGTGATTTTACGAGATCCAATGATCCAACTGTGTCCAATACATCTAACGTATCAGAGATGAGAACCCCTGTAGCATTAATGGTCTCTTCCTTCTGTTCAATTAAAGAGTCACTAGATATCAGATGTGCTACCTTCTTCCTCACTGATCCAAACGCCCACTCTGTTATGCCAAATTGTACTTTCGGTTTGAGTACTTTGATTTGTAGAACATTCACACACATCCTTCCATCCCTCGGAGGTTTTGAGATGTGGTAGCCCGTATACATCGCCTCCATATTGGCATCCTGAACACGATCTTGCTCAGCGGGGACATAACCATATGACTCCATGTCCACACCCTCCATTGTAAAGTGCGGCACATCAACAGACCTCACATGATTTGCATTAGCGTGAAGGTTTTTAATCTGCTCTTCAACTTCAAGCACAGTCTTTGTTGAGTATTTCTTCATCATGGCATGCCGCGTTCTAGCCTCCCTGTCATCAAGCGGGTATTTACAGATGGAACCCTGCATCTTGGAAGTCATTTTTGGATCCTGTAAAAATTTAAATAATTAGATTTGTTGAAAATCATATTCGAATCCAAAGTACAGTCAGAAGAAATCAAGTACAAGTAATTTTTGCCAGAATGAAATGCTTTAATTACTGTGATTTTTTTATGAAAATTAAAATTAATAAAAAAAATGTTAATTTTTTTATTAAACTATTTTAAAGAAATTCATTTGTGAAATACATATCATAGCTAAAATGCCAACACCCCCTGGCCACCGAACTTCAATCACAAAGGATCGACATGCTTCATGTATCCTTTCTAAGCCTAAACATTGGTCATCAATATGTTATTGTAACTATGTAACAAGCTGAATACAAGAAAATATGGATTGTTACCAATTTATAGAATTATGGAGATACATAACTGACAGTACAAAACATGAAACTGAAGTTTACATAATTATATGAGTTAACTAACATCCCACCTCATTAATTGGCCTCCCCTATTTAAATTAGAATGTAAAGAAAATAATACACAATATAGCTGTCCAAGATTTTTTTTCTTCAAAACTTACAAGTCTACCTCCAGTTTAAGATTTGTAATGAAAATCAATTTAATACCTAGTCGACTATATTTTCCTGTTATCAAAAGTTAATTTAACTAAATACATAATACAACTAAAAGTAGATCCATTACAACTAACCAACTTTATAACTTGATGTTGTGTATGTCATTTTCAAACATATTTCACGACATCACAAATGTTTCTTTGATACCATCAATTTTCAATACATTACATAAGTGTCAACCTCTGAAACCATCAACATGGAAGATCCCCCTCATTCCACGTTTCCATTGAGGGAGAAAGTGTGTGGAACGTTACTGAAACTGCTTTACTCAATTGATCTTTCCCTTTTTATGTATCAAAATAACTCCAGAAAGCATTCATTTGATTCAGACACACCTGTTATAATCATTACACACACACTGCAGTAAGTAACTAGGAGATCATTTGACCATAGAATATATTCTGAGTTGGTGTGAGTTTGGACTTGAATGCCAAGGGAGTTTCGAGGGTGATTGGTAAATTTTGATCAAAATAAGGGAGTCTCCCTCCTAATGAAAGATGTTTGACAGCTATGATATTATGGCATTGACTTGCACTTTGCACACTCTAGGTACGTAATTAAGAGTACCAAAAGTGATATTATATTGTTACTATCATTAACTATCTGTTGAAATCTTTTTCTACAGAAATATTCCATATAAAACAAATGTTCCAATGCATTTTCACAGAATTATGTAGTTGAAATTTTACATATTTTCATATTTGAAAATAAAAATTTGCAAAACAAAATAGAAAATTGCTAACTCAGGATCATTAAATGACTCTCGAAAAGATCAACTATACTCCAGCTTTTAATGGTGCTTGAGGATTGGACAGGGTTTTTAGATCATGGAGGGGGAGTTTGATGTCATTTACATGGATTTCATAAAGGCATTTGACAAGGTTCTACACCGCAGACTAATTGGAAAACTTAGGAATTATGCAATAAATGACCAAGTCACTAATTGGGTAGAAAACTTTCTTACACTAAGGAAACAAAGGGTAATGGTAAATTGAAATTCATCCAAAGACCATCCCATATTAAGTGGAATCCCTCAAGGAAGTGTCCTAGGTCCAGCACTATTTGAAATCTACAACAAGAGGCCCAAGAGGGCCTGTATCGCTCACCTGAATATTTAAGCAGTCATAGCAAAATATTCTCATTAAATATTATATTGCACTAAAAACGTTTCCCTCGCTAACTTTGTTGGCTCCATCTGTTGAAACTACCAGCAAAATATTCTTATAAAATTCTATGCTTTTTGATTCTTCAGAAGTTGCTTGACATATTTTTCCCTGTGACCTTGTAAGAAGGTCAATGTCATTTTCCTTCTCAAATTGGTTAGCTCTATTCAAAAAGCTTCCAGCCAAATCTTATGAATCCATTTCTTTTAGTTCTTAAGAACAAATCCATTAAAATGTTGTTGACCTCTGTGACCTCTAAAGTAGGTTGAGGTCATTTTCATTTGCAAACTTCGGTGAGCTCTATCCCAGGAAGTCACCAGCCAAATATTAAGATTTTATAACTTTCAGTTGTTCAGAAGAAGTTGTTCTAAGCGTTAGTCATATCTGACTCCGGTGACCTTGAAAGTAGGTCAAGGTCACTTTCATTTGCAAACTTTGTTGGGCTCTTTCCCAGGAAATAACCAGCCAAATATTATGGTTCTATAACTTCCAGTTCTTCAGAAGTCATTTGAAGTGTTTGACATATCTGTCTCATGTGACCTTGAAAGTAGGTTTTCATTCTCAAAATCTGTTAAGCTCCATCCCAGGAAGCCATCAGCCAAATATGAAGATTCTATACCTTTTAGTTCTTCAGAAGAAGACGTTTGAAGTTTTTGACATATTTGACCCCAGTGACCTTTAAAGTAGGTCAAGGTCATTTTCGGTCTCAAACTTTGTAGGGCTCCTACCAACAAAGCTTTCAGTCAAATATCATGACTCTAGGCCTGTCCGTTCTTCAGGTGAAGTTGTTTAAAGGAAAAGTTGGCGGACAAGGACGGACGGACAGATGACGGACACCGCACCACGACATAAGCTAAAAATGATCTACCAGAATGTACCTTGTCGAATGTCTTCTTGTTTGCCGATTATACAAAAGTCTATAGAGAAAATTTAGGAGCGATGAGGATAGAAAAGTGATACAACAAGACCTGGATAATTTACAGGACTGGTCCAACACATGGCTTCTGACATTTCATTCCATTAAATCCTATTAACAAGAGGTCCAGAGGGCCTGTATTGCTCACCTGTTTCTTTTGTTACATAAAACTGACATATAGGGAACTTCAGACCAAATTTGGTAACTAGAACACAAGACATTTTAACATCTCTTAAATGCTTTTTAAGATATTGTTGTTTGAAATTTCAAATTTTTATTTTAAAGCTTTTAACCCATGTTGACGTTTGACTCCGGCTAGCACTTAAAGTTGACATTTGACCTCATTACTGTAATAAAGAAAACGATTCACAGCTGGTCTATATATCATATCCAAGTATCATGACTCTAGACCAAATGCTCCTTAGGATATCGTTGTTTTAAGTTTTTAACATATTTGACCCCTGTGACTTTGAAACTAGGTCAAGGTCATTATAATGAGGAAACTTTATAGCACTCCATCCAAGATCTCTACTTGCAAAATATCATGACCCTGGGCCTTATGGAACATGAGAAGAAGATTGTTAAAGTTGTTAACCCATGTCGAAATTTGACCCCCGACTAGCACTTTAAGTCGACCTTTGACCTCATTACTGTAATTGAGGAAAAGATTTGCACTGCTGGTCTACATATAACATACCCAAGTATCATGACTCTAGTCCAAATGGTTCTTAGGATATTGTTGTTTGAGTAGGTCAAGGTCATTTTAATGAGGAAACTTTTTTACCTACTGGCCAAATATCATGACCCTAGGTCCTACAGTAATTCAGAAGAAGTCGCTCAAAAGAAAAAGTTAACGGACGGACAACAGACGGACGGACGGACGGACAATGGACGCCGCAGTACGGCATAAGCACACATGGCCCATTAGGCCAGGTGAGCTGAAAATACTTAACCAATGTTGTTAACCAGGAGTTGTAAATACACAGCATCAAGATGAGAGTCCTTACTTATAAGTTGCATTAAAGCAGCATGTTTAACATGATTGAGTTAACCTTGACAGGGGAAGTCACTGTAAGCCAGAAAATATCCCTTTGGTCCTTTCATCGTCTACTGTATACATAAGGAGGAGTACAAAATCAGCTCAGAGTTTAACTCATCTAACTATGATTATGCAGTGGTACATTTTAGCTTAAATACCATGTGTACAAGAACAAAGTATATGCCACTGGTAGGTAATTCATAGTTTAGTGAATCCCTTCTTGTTGTTATCAGTGTATACTGGAATGCAAGGGCCAGACTGGGGTCCGAAACTAGGACCCTCCGAATTCTAGACGGACACTCTACCAATTGAGCTACATGGTCATAAGCAATCAACCCAGACTAGTTTCGCTACATTAATTACCCCCCCCCCCCCCCCCAAAGTATTCACCCCCGAAGACAAAACTATTAACAAGTCAGGTTCGGATGTCGCCTTATTAAGCGTTCACTAAGTGCTTGAAACAAGGGTTGACAAGCTCACCAATTTTAACGGCCAGACAGAGGTTTGAACCCTGCTGAGGACCCTCCAAACTCCCCAACGGACGCTCTACCAATTAATTGAGCTACCTGTTCGTCGACGATCGACCAAGTCCAGTTCCACTACATCAGCAATGTAATAATTACACTGCTTTAATATCACTATCATAAAAACTCTGCCATTCACCTTTTAGGAAAGGTATTCTTGTCTATTTTTACCATTTTTATTATTGTGTTAATTGCAAAAAGATGAAAATAGATCAAACATGTACTGCTGCAAAACTCTGGTCGAATTTGTATGAGGTTACAACTTACGTATGTACCTAACTATACCTTTAACTCAAGACTATGGTCAATAATTGGGAAAAGCAAACACACTATCATGTTGATAATGTTGGAAACATGCATAGACAAGACCGCTTCTTTGTTATGTACAATTAACCAGGTTACCAAGAAATGACAATCTTATCAGTACCTTTGTCATACTATCTTGCATTCCTGACAGTATTTTTCACAAAAATGATAAACGATGTCGTACTCGATTTAGTATTTTTACTAAAGAAAACAATTTCATTGGGCCCTAAGTTCCGAACAACCTGAGCTAACTGAATGCAGGTGTTTCAGAGTCTATATTGAATGCTTTCAAATGCATACGTTAACTTCAGTGTGCATGCATTTAACTATTAAATTGTGAATCCAATATGTAATCCGTTATCAAATGGTATAATTACCCGTTAAACTTTTCCCAGTGTCTTTCTGTTCCTAGCCGTTCGCCATGGCCTCTTTCTATAAATAAACTTGGAAGCGAAAGGGAGTTTCCCTACGACGTGTGACGTATTTCCGGCAAGTATAGAATCAAAGTACTGAAAGTACTCCAGACACATGCTTTCTTGATTATAACATTTTAGGAAAAACAAACACAATAGTCAGTTGAGATGCAGGATAAACACCATTTAAATTTGATGAAAATGACGTGAACGAATATTTACTTTAAATATTGTTGTCTGTGTTGGCAATAGTCTGAAATGTATTTTCCTTCCGAGGACCAACAACAAGTACTGCTTCAAGAAGCTTTGGGCTCTGCTTTTGCCATAAATAAAGAGTTGACTTCCGAATGAATGATTATATGATTGTTGCAATATCTCCTTAGTGCCTATTGGTAGAGGGTGAAACATATATTTCCTACAGACCAGCAACAGTGCACGTGTGTCACAAATGTGACAAACGGTCAACTAGGATTTTGCCTTGGGTCATATGTCAGTGTACACCTCTTCGTATGATTATGTTAATGGTAACAGCATGAAACTTAAATCAATTTCTATATCCCTCATCCGGGGACCGTGAAAGTTGTCTTGAGTTCATATTTTTCTGACATTAAAAATATCATTTTCTTACTTACGTAAACTAGGGGTATAGCATGGAATCCATTCTACAATAAGTTAGTCAAGTGTATTGTGTGCTATCGTGAAATGTGCTGAGGCAACAGTTAATCACAGTCCCAAAATTTTTCCAAGTTTAGGGTCAATTAAGCCCATTGCTTGCTAATTTCACATCATGTGAATTGCACTAGACTTGCCATGTAAACTTCCATGGACAGTTACATGCTGTGTTATTATATTATATACAGATTTTCAAGCCACATGCGGCTTAATACTGCTCTGTAAGTTACACAAGTATGTTCATGGGACTACACACTGGCGTATTGCATGTATGTGTATTTATACAAGTATTTGATACACAAACAGTTATGCCAGTGGTCTTGGACGGTTAAGACCAGGGTAGGGGTGAGGGATTTCCTCAGCAAATACATCTCACAGAATTTTTTTTATCGGAAAGTCCCCCATCCTTCATAACTGTCCTCATTTAGATATAAATGAATGACATCCATATAAGGAGATATCAGATACCATATAAGGGCTGAGAGACGATATAAGGTCATAGATGGCGCAAGTATCTACTGTGCAATTCCACGTTAAGGTAATAGGATTGTGTCGCCATTTCCCAGTAGAATTTCTTCAAACTTTGTAGTTATATTGCTTTTAAAGGGACATCACGTGAAAAGGCGTTTNATTTATTTAGCTTTAAACATAAATGTGTTGCCAATAAAATTAAACAAGGGATGGGGCACAAGTTTTTACAGCCTTCTCCCGTCATACATTTACAATTAAATGTCAACAATGATAATAGGCATAAACATAAAGTAGATATATTTAAATATATATTGAATTTAGTACCGGAATGTGGCCGGTACAGATGGTACGTGTCTAAACACCTTCCCTACACCAAGGGACAAATCTTTCTGATTTTTNACGGTTTCCAAAGAGGCCCCCAGAGAGGGGCCGTCAGGCAACTGCAACTTCTTACCGCACTATGAAACCAAGTTATATGATTTCTAAGTCCGTATTCAAACTTATTGAACAGTAATTATTCATCTTTAGAAGTTAATTGAACACTTGCCAATATTCAGAATTTAGATTTATTTAGCTTTAAACATAAATGTGTTGCCAATAAAATTAAACAAGGGATGGGGCACAAGTTTTTACAGCCTTCTCCCGTCATACATTTACAATTAAATGTCAACAATGATAATAGGCATAAACATAAAGTAGATATATTTAAATATATATTGAATTTAGTACCGGAATGTGGCCGGTACAGATGGTACGTGTCTAAACACCTTCCCTACACCAAGGGACAAATCTTTCTGATTTTTTTAATATGTTGCCGGGGCAGAGGAGGCCGGGTATTCATATTAGCACTAATTAAAATCTTGCATGTAAAAACAAAAATAATCGTTTAATTCAGCAATATAATTAAATCAGACCATTTTATTGAACCCGGTGATATTATAAATTATGTAAATCCACGGACTTCGATAACACGTATCTCGGTGACCGAGAAAATACGCCGTGGGCCATCATAACAGTTATCCCATGGAGGACCTCATAGAAAAATCAAACTAACCAGTCACTTATCCCTTCCTTTCGCATAAACCACTGTATAATTATAGAAACACAAAGTAAACTCTCTCCAATACATGCCCATTAACATATTAAACTAAGTTCATCTGTGTTCAAACTCAGACAAAGATACTAGCGAGCTTAATAGTTTTAGATATTTATTCATAACATAAACAGCGCTAGCATTTCTGTCGATTCCATTTCAGCTTAACCGGCTATCCGGAAGAATACATGCACCGTACTAACTGCTACGGCAGTTATTTTCTCCTTTGAATACTGCCCACCTGCAATAATGATTCCGTAACGTACTCCTTGCGCTATCTTTTGACCATTTGACAACTTTTCATTTCGTAGCTGACACGGTACAACACTTTTCTTTCGCTTACTTCACACGGCCAGTCATTTTGTTTACAAAGAAATGGTGTGCTATGCGCATGCGCTGGTAGAGGGAAATCCCTGAACAAAACGTTGGTCAGACAGGTAGAAATACCGATGATTTTCTTAAATTTGATCATTTTTATGAACCTATTTCAGCCAAATCCGATCGTTATTTTCCATAAGGAGTCTCACTTGATATGTTTATGTAGTATTTGAAAAAAAGACAAAAAATAAAGTTACTTCACCGTGATGCCCCTTTAAGTAAAAAAAAAATCTGCCACAAAAAAATAAAGGTTGTCATAATTTTAAAGAATTTAGATAGAAATTTATGTAAAAAGGATTGACTTTTGAACCTGCGTTACCTAACGCGTATGTGTCAAAAAATAAAGATATAATAAAATAGAATTTCACTTAAAGAACCCAAACTACCAACCTGTACAGAAGTGACCAGGAGTGTATATATACAATCTAGGACAAACTGGAGTACCATATGGGGTAACGACAGGCAGATTCGGACGTCATGCACGCAGATTCGTCGAGCACTTTGCAATGAAAATGTCGTATGACATCATAAGGTTTTAAAGTGAAAACGTCATCTTCAAATAATTCGCGATGACTTTGTAATCGCCATTATAGTTTTGATCAAACGATTTTTTTTTATCAATTAAGAAGCAAAATCGATCAATCCCGTTTTTCATAAAATCATTTATGATCGATAGCTTATAGTCTAAAGTTAAAATAGTTAGCATTTTTATAAGATACTTTTTTGAAGAAATTTAATACGTAACATATAAAATAAAAGATATGATTATTGTATAATTATATAGACTCTAATATAAATTATCTGACGAAGAAAATTTAATGACATAGCTGGCATGATATATCTTCATACGTCTCTGATTCGACCATTTCTAGGTCCTACCCCGTATCAACATTTGGTCTTTATATCTGCCCGAGGGTTGATGATAGGCACAGAGACGTATATAATTATACAGTACGCGTACATATGGTACGACATATATAAAAGGTCAAATGATCACACCATTAAGATATATCACGGAATATTAGAAAATTCCAATGTTAGACACTTGCGTCTATGCATGTTTTCGCCATTGACCATTGACCTGATATTATTTTTCCTCTTCTCGCTCGATAATCACATAAGTGATTGAATTCTAACTTACAGATAGTCTATTACGTCTAGAGACTGATGGACCCGGCTGATGATGTCAATGGATTCGCAGTATTTCACCAACTGTATAGGTACATATTTCTTCTGGGAAACCAGTGACTTCCAGGAAAGGCTGGATGGCAACCAAGAAAGATTGGTGACGCTGGATAGACAGATGACATCCAGGAACAGACTGGTATCTGGGCACTACGGGTTGGCAGCCCAAGGTGCAGTCCTTGCGAGAGGACACCATTAATCCAGCTACAACACAACAAGAAAAAACACTCCCCCAAAGCCTTCCGAGAAGGGGGGGGGGGGGGATGAAAGGCTTATACGGACAGATATAACGGAAACGACACGAACACGGACGCAAACTCGTTTGGTACAAACAACGCTGACAGGAGCATCAGCAGAAGTAAAGTGCCAGTGCGGAAAGGTGTGTAAGAACATCCGGGGATTGAGGATTCATCAAGCAAGGGTGAAGTGCAGACTTGTGGAGTTACAGACGCAGCGCTCAGAAGTAATTTCTGGTGAGACGCAGGAGGACCCCAGCCAGGAGGCACCCCATAGTGTTGGGGACCTCTCTGCTTCGGTTTCGTCACAGGTCAGCCATTCAGACTTGAGTGATACAAACCACGACCAGGGTGTTCAAGCACATCCAACACAGCCAGCACGAAGGTTGAGGATAGAGTGGCCAAAGATGAACAACAATGAAGCTTGGAGAAGTTTAGATGCTGACTTACATACCATCCTAGAGTCGGCTCTAATGGGAAGCGTAGAAAGGAAGGTTGAGGCAATGGGAACTTTCATCTACACATTCTGCAAGGAACGATTTGGATTAGGAGGAAAGCAGAGAAATCCTAAGAACGTAATTATCCCGAATAGAAGACAGGATAACATCCAACGACTCAGGCGAGAACTGAAAGCAGTCACACGACAGTACAGGAGGGCAAGTGATATAGAGAGGATAGGATTACATCAGCTGCGGGACGACATCAGGGAGAACTTGGCAAGACTCAGGAAAGCAGAGCAGGTTAAGAAGGCAAGGAAGGATAGAGCAAGGAAGAGGGAGTCCTTTATCAAGGACCCTTATTCTTTTACAAAGACTCTGCTGGGAGGGGAAAGATCAGGCCGTTTGAATAGTTCAACAGCAGATATTGAGCAACACCTGAGGGAAACGCACGGAGATGAAGATAGGGGCATTCCACTTGGGAACTGTCCACGGATAGAAGCAGAGGAGCCGCCAGAGTTTCCGCTTGACACCAAGGAACCAACTTGGAAGGAGATCCAAGATGTTGTTAAGAAGGCAAGAACTGGTTCAGCTCCAGGCCCAAGTGGAATTCCTTATAAAGTGTATAAGAAGTGCCCACGGCTTTTGAGGAGACTATGGCAGTTACTGAGGAAAGTGTGGAAGAAGGGGAAGATACCACCATGTTGGCAGAAGGCAGAGGGATGTTTTGTTCCAAAGGAGAAGGACTCAAAACACATCGGGCAGTTCAGGACAATTTCCTTGCTGAGTGTTGAAGGCAAGATTTTCTTTGCAGTATTGGCAAGAAGGATGACATCATACATGATGACCAATGGATACATTGACACATCAGTACAGAAAGGAGGTATCCCAGGCTTTTCAGGTTGTGTGGAGCATACCAGTGTGCTCAGCCAACTAATCAGAGAGGCCAAGTCCAGCCGAGGGAATCTGACAGTAGTGTGGCTAGACCTGGCAAACGCATACGGATCAATACCACATGAGCTGATTGAAGTAGCCCTACAACATTACTTTATCCCGGAGCATATACAGGGAATAGTACGAAGCTACTTCAGTGGAATCCAGGTGCGCTTTACTGTCGGGGAGGATACAACATCCTGGCAAAACATGGAGAAAGGAATAGTGACAGGATGTACCATATCAGTCATTCTATTTGTCATGGGGATGAATCTTATCATCAAGGCAGCAGGACGGGAAACCAGGGGGCCCAGGACAGAATCAGGAATCTACCAACCATCGAATCGAGGTTTTATGGATGACCTGACTGTGACTACCACCACACATGTCCAAGCAAGATGGGTTCTGTCTGCATTGGAGGAGGTAGTCTCATGGGCGAGGATGAAATTCAAGGCAAGAAAATCAAGGTGCATGATAATGAGGAAGGGACGACTGACACAACAGTTCAAGCTGAAAGTACAAGGAGAAGAGATCCCATCAATTGCGGACAACCCAATCAAGTGCCTAGGAAAGTGGTTTGATGCATCACTGAAAGATACCAGCAACATCAGCAGCATGCAGAAGCAGGCAATTGAGTGGATGAGGAAGATTGACAAGTCAGGCCTGCCAGGAAAGTTCAAGGCATGGATCTTCCAACATGGACTGCTGCCGAGACTCATGTGGCCCCTGATGCTATATGAGGTCCCTTTGACAACAGTGGAAGGACTGGAAAGATCCATCAGCAGCTACCTGCGGAGGTGGCTTGGAGTCCCGCCCAGTTTCTCCAGCATTGGGCTCTACAGCCGGACATCATCACTGCAACTCCCACTGTCATCGTTGGTGGAGGAGTTCAAGGTAACAAAGGCCAGACTAGTGATGACGCTGCGAGATTCAAAGGACGTGAAGATAAGAAATGCAGGAATCCAGACTAGGACAGGAAGGAAATGGTCTGCAAGCCAGTCTGTGGAGCAGGCCGAGGGCGCTCTCAAGCACCGGGACATCGTCGGAGCAACCTGCTCAGGCCGGCAAGGGTTGGGGACAACCCATTTTCAGACGTGGGAAGGATCAGATGATAAGGAGAAAAGATCTCTGGTACAGGGAGAAATCCGCAGAGAAGAAGAAGGGACCAGGAAAGCAAGGGCAGTGGAAATGGGCTCTCAAGGAGCATGGACGAAATGGAAGCTGCCGGAGCGAAAACTTACATGGACAGACCTGTGGCGCTATGAACCATTGAGGATCCAGTTCCTGTTGCGGTCAGTATATAACACTTTACCATCGCCAGCGAACCTTCATCTGTGGGGACTAGTCGAAGAGCCAAAGTGTCAGCTATGTCAAGAACGTGGGACCATGGGCCATATCCTTTCGGCATGCAAGACAGCGCTAACACAGGGACGATACCGGTGGAGACATGACCAGGTGCTTCGGGAATTGACAGATGTTCTCGAGGTGGAAAGGAAGAAGAAGAGACCACCTCGTAAGCACAAACCATCCTTCATCCGGTTTGTAAAAGCAGGGGAGAAGGAGACGAAAGCAACATCAGGCAACACTGGCATTCTGGAAGGGGCAGAGACATGGGAGATGAGAGTTGACCTGGGGAAGAAATTGGTGTTTCCGGACGTCGTACAGACAACGCTACGTCCAGATGTGGTGATATGGTCTGCCGAATCCAGGCAGATTATAGTCATCGAGCTGACTGTGCCCTGGGAGGAGCGGTGCGACCAGGCCAATGAGAGAAAGAGAGCCAAGTATACGGAGCTCATGGAACAATGTAGGGAGCGAGGGTGGCGTACTTGGCTGTTTCCTGTGGAGGTCGGATGCAGAGGGTTCCCGGCACGCTCAGCCTGGAAGACATTGCAGGCTGTGGGATTAGTTGGAAAGACACGCAAGACGGCGGTGCGCAGGCTAGCAGAGGCTGCCGAGCGCGCATCATGCTGGTTGTGGAACAGACGGGAGGAGAAAGACTGGAAGCCATCCATTGACGGGCAGTGAGTTGATCGCCACTGTCGACCCACCATCACGAGGACGTTCCGGGACAAGGGTTGAAACGTCTAGAGACTGATGGACCCGGCTGATGATGTCAATGGATTCGCAGTATTTCACCAACTGTATAGGTACATATTATATAACCCCAGTTTCATATAAATGTGTTAGAACTGTTGTAAACATGCTTCTTTTTATCTACAAGTAAATAATCTCAAGATCAATTCAATAGTTCACGATGACCTGGGTCCGTATTCATGAAACCGTTCTCATGCTCGAGCATGGATTTTATGCTCTAGCCTAATTTCTTGTTCCGTTTGAAAATTATTTTAAAAAATCTTATTTTGGCAATGATTTGGGAAAGTGCGAAGAGACTACCAGCTGAATGCTGTTTTTAATATTTATGTAACTGACTTTTTGATCGTGTGACATGATTTAATTTACTTAATTAAGCGAGTTACAAGAAAACTGGTTTGAGCACAGAATCCATACTTGAGCATGAGAACGGTATAATGGATATGGTTGTACATTAACGCTCGTCCTCTTTGGTGCAGTGGATAACGCGCTTCATGGTCGTTCAGGTCGGACCTTCAATTTACATATATTTAATTTCAAGATCTTTTGTTGAAGGATTTTCGAATCTTCCTCACCTTGTTGTGATTCCTATGAAGATAAGAGATACTTATCTGAACCACTCTGTTGAGAAGGGGGTCCAAACTGGTCCTTGTGGTATACCGGAAGAAACGTGCATGTCCCGTCTCAGAATCTTCTCTTCATACAGTAGTCTTCTGTTGACGACCTGCCAAAAAAGTATATCCTTGAAATATTGTGTATGAAGTTGTGAGACAACGTATCAAAGGCCGTTCGTCATCAAGTTTACTTGAAATGTAAGTACATGTAGCTGTAGGGATCAGGTTGATGTTTTGCTAAAATATAGTTATCCACAAGTACTTAAAAATAAGGCGTTCTCTTACAATCGATTGAAAGTTATCTTATTAAATTCATAGAAAATATCTTACTAACTTGTACACAGGATTGGCATTGCTCATTGGAAAAGTGGAACGTTAATTTGCCAAAAGGTAATACAAGTGTACGGTACTTTCTGTAATAACCACAACCCTGTACTTCCGTAGTAAAGGACCGGTGTTGGAAGGATATAACTGGCGGTTTTATTGGCAGGGTGTTATCTGGAAGTGCCCATAAACATTGTTCTGTTGGAGACGACTGGCCAGCCTTGGGTGATGCCTCTGATGCTCTGACGCAAGTTCAGAGTCCTCCTCCAGTGGACCAATCCGTTCCTCCTATGTATGCTTTTCAAACTAATATTGGTTTGTTTATACGACTCATCTGTAGCACGAAATAAACTTTCAGTATTAGCTATAATTTTTAGCATTCTGTTAATTAAACGTAAAATTCAAACAATTCTAATTTCTGTTTGACTAAACATAGCTGATAAGAATACAGACATAGATTCACGCATAGTCATCGATTATTTGCTGTGATTACCAACAAATGCATTTTTTATCGTAAAACTATTTCAACTTCTACCAATTCATCAAGATCAAATTACTTCTAAGCCTGAATTATATAATATAACCTGCTTTAAAGCCACTGCCCAGTTATCAATGGTTAGGTGTATCCTCAAAACAAAAGACAATGCGTATTACTATATACATGTAGTTTGTATTCTATAAAGGAATTGATGGATCATACTACAAATCAGTTGCCCCAATCATACACTAACAGGTAATGTGGACACAAACAAGTGGCCCAGTGGGCCTGTATCCCTCACCTGGATATCTAAGCAATCATGGCAAAACATGCTCCAAATAAGATCTAAGGTCAAACCCCAGGGCAATCCTGGAAGCATATGCGATTCTCGTCTCTTTATACTCAACAACTGTATATATGGTTATAGGGTGGGGATCTCAACCGTTTCCAAGTTGTGACCCTTAGCCAGACCTAAGGGTCAATGCTAATATAATGATTGGGTCGTCTCTTGATCTAATCATTTCAAAGTTATGACACAGGGACTAGGTCTCCGAAGATGGATCCGATCCGGCCAGACTGGAATCATATGTGCATTCATCTCTTTATACTCAGCAATTGTATATATGGTTATAGGCTGGGGATCTCTACCATTTCCAAGCAGCACTATTTTTGGTCTTACCCCTTAGCCTGCCATTTGTACAATTGTTAGTCCCCCACCAGCTAGGGATGCTTTCCTTAAAAGCAATACAGCCAAAATACACTTTTTTGCCTCGCCCTCCCCTATTGGTACAATTTTGAATCCCCACCACCTAGGGATGCTACCAGTCAAGTATGGTTGATATCCATCGCTTAGTTCCAGAGAAGTTGTTTTAAGCAATTTAGCCGAACTATCCCTTTTGGCCTCACCATTTGTTTAATTTTGAACCCCACCACCTACTGATGCTACTAGTCAAATATGGTCGATATCCATTGCTTAGTTCAAGAGAAGTCGCTTAAACCAATACGCCCTAATAATACTTTTTGGACATGCTCCTCCATTTGTACCATTCTGAATCCCTACCACCTAGGGATCTCAAGAGTCAAATTTATAAAAAATTCTATCAGTGGTCAAGAAGAATTCGTTTGAAGAAAGTATGGACGTACGGACGCAATTGTCCTTCGGACCCGGTGAGTTAAATAATATAAGAAAACTGTTGTACTTCTTTTAAATTCAATATAAAAATGAAACATTTCTTTCCTTCACTTATTTTCCTTTAATGACATATTATTCTACATACAAGCCTTGAAAAATAAAATAAAATAATAGCCATTCAATCCTTAAATGTTTATTTAGGCCGTTACATAAAACAATTCCAATCATATAAATATTTAAATTGGTATTGACCGATCTTCAAGTGTTGAATCACGTAAAAGTTGCTGAAAATTTAACTCTGACTCATGCGATCCTTAAAACTGTTTCAATAGTATTTTTGTTGCCTCATCTTCCAGGTTTGCAAAAAACAACAAAGTTTAACAAAATTGTTTATTGTTCCATTAGAATTTTGACTGGAGTTTGTATGTTATTGAGTAGTCAATAATCATTTAGATAAGTGGTATATCATGGAGCAACATTAAGTTCCAATACAATTCTATTCTGATATTTTTTTTTTACTTTGTTAACATTGTGCAATGTTTTTTAGCGATTCTAAAGGAATCTTACAAAATGGATTTGGTTGAATCCAATTTGTTAAATTTCGCTAATTTTAATATATTTCTAGTCCTTACAATTATGAAAATTATCTATGAATTACGGAAAGAAAAGAAAGACTGGCATGATATACGTTTCCATTTTATTTTGTGTTTTACAGCGATTGTAATGCTAAAACATCACCTTTGCCTATCAAAAAGGTGCAAATTACACTTTTCACGAAAAATCTTAAAAAATTAAAGCATCCTTTTCTTAATTATGTTGTAGAAGAAACCATATTAAACTTTGCATAATACATGCAGATAATGTGACACATGATTAAAAGGAATGCATACCTCTCTGTATATAGTGGGGCACAACACCCCAACAGTATACATATGCAAACACTGCTCCATCCCAATGGGTACTATCCAACAACATTTGGCAATTACCTGGTATATGTGTCGTAGTAAAGGATATACCTCCGACAAAGTGATGCAGACTGGTGAAGGGCAAACCTTAATTACCCTGTTGTAGAACCAGTGGGGGCTATTACCTCCCTTTAGAAATATTACTCTTGGACTTGCCTGGTATAGGTACAATGACATCATAGTGAACATGTTAACATGAAGACGTGACACCAGGACAACAATCTGGACTGATAAACGACGTCTATATAAACCAAATAATTGTGACATATATTGTATAATGAATGCAAGAACATCAATTTCTGTTGAAGATATATTAAACATGAAGTCTGAAGAAAGGGACAAAAATACAATCAATACAACAGTGCCATATACAGCATACTAGTGTTTCAGGTTGCGAAGTAAGCAACTCTTGTATAGTTATTGAAGCCTACAGGACAGTACATGTTTTTGTATTAAAAAAAAGGACGAATTTAGGTATACAATCTCTATTGGGCTACATCCGAGTGTATGACACTTGAGTATTAAAAACCAAAGACGTCAATGACTACATTGCATATATATTACAATTTATTGTATTCACACCAAATGATTGTAATATAAAACACACTCAAAAACAAAAAAGAAAGGAATCATTATCCATAATATTGTTTTCATTCATTTGAATATTTGTGGAAAACAGTTGACATTAAGCTTGTATTTTCTGTTGATAATATCGTGTGGAAAAATGCAATAGATTTCCGACAGCAAGAAACTGAAAGTAATATTTATACATACACATGTGGGAAATTATGTACCACAGTATGGCTAAATGCCCTTTTTTGACAAACTATCCTAAACTTACAGCAACAAAAAATATGTCCTTCAAAGAAAATTATGATCCTTGTATTTGTTCAGTTTATATAATCCAACATAATGACAGAAATATTTCAGTCAGAAGCTCCAAATACCTTGAAGTCTTTGCTATAAGCCTCCTTAAATCAAGTGTCCCTGCATCAATCACACTTTTTTAAGATTGGCCATATTTAAGAAATATTCACTTATCACTCTCAATGATGAGAATAGTGCTTTAATACAGAAAATCAATATAACAATCTACTTTTAACACACCGGGTTACTATTTATCAAAATGTTTACCTAAACAAGTCTTTTTTTTCAAACAGAAACACTTGTAGCTTCCATTTTAAACTTTGTAGAATATTCCTTGTAATGAAATCATGTGTCCACAACAAACACGTTTTAAAACAACCAATATAGCCAAAGTTTCCCATCCCATCCTCTTCCAATACACCAGGCCTGCCAACATGCAGTTAATTACACCACATTAAATGGTATAAAATTTAACTATTTGGCTTCAAACACATTCCTATATTGTGTAAATAATTACAGATTGTTATCAATTTGGCTTCAAATTCTTGTTATGCTTACAACGACACCGTATCTTACTTATCTGGCTTCAAAATACGCTGGATTTATTTTGTGCAAATAGCTGCCTTTAATCAACCTTTTGGAGTTAAACATTTACACCAAATAAAAAATTGCAAAATATTACATGGCCCCGTTAAATGAGGCAAGAACCAACTAGCAACACCTGTTTTTACAATAATCAGCAGCAGAAGCCACATCAACTGTTTAATAGGTCAACAAAAACGAGTTGTTTACAATAGCAAGTCTTTTTTTAATGCTGCACACAATATGAAAATTACATCGACATCACCAAAACCATACATATCTCAATTATTAACCCAACAAGGGAGCAGGACATTGGTAAATTATCAGAGGGGCACTTATATTTCCATAAATTTTCCCTCTAAACAACACTGGTGTTTTGATAATTTTCTCATTAAAGTAGAGGCATGAAGGTCATCTATCAAGTTAAATTCCCCATAATTAAGAGGTTATATATATATCAAGCATTTTGAAAGAGTGCTGTTCACTGAGCAAGCATATGTTTCATTGTAGCTTTGTTTTCATTCGTCTGTACTAGTGTTGTTCCGATTAATCGATTTAGTCGACGTCTGGTTGCGAGTTTCTGAAAATCGATTAATTGATCCTTGTTTTCAACAATCGATAATGGTTACACTAATTTCAGTATCAACAAAAAATAAACTCAGATAGTTAATTACCACCGACAGCAAGTTGTTCGTTCTTCGGCAAAACAACTTGACCTTAAGTCCCACACAACGACGACGCCAATTGGCTAGCTGCTCCACCCAACAACCAATCAGAAATTTCATTTCCAAATGCAAATTTTTCAATAATCATAATGTTCCGTCAACAAACGTATTGTTTTTGTATGAATGTTGTGCATTATAAGCGAAATTCTCCAACGTCGGGCTTCCCCAGAAACTAAAGTGAATGTAGATTTGGAAGGGAATATAACCTTAAATCACTGAATTTAAGTTTAATTTAATCGATCATTAGTCGATCATCAGTCACTTGTTGGAAGGGATGATGAAGTATGAATTTACAAGTGATTCCCAACGCTAGTCTGTACCAATTATAGAGCCATTTTGGCGGTAGACATCATCTTACTAAGAGAACCAAATGGTTGACATCTTGAAAAAAGTAGAATGGGGAGGAAGGATGGAAATCAGCATTTACATTTCCAATAAAAGCAAGCTCCCTTGTCATGGCAAATATGTTATAATAGAAATGAACTTTTGACAACAGAAAACACAGCATCTTAAAATTAGCTATGCACATTTTTTTTATAATGATTCAACAATGGCTTGAAAGACTTCATTAAAAAGTGGATAACTCAAATAATTGAGAATTCCCTCAGTATTTCTGCTCTCATCATTTCACATGACCGGTGCCATCATAGGCTACGGAAGTCTTTCCTCTGATCTTAAACATTCACATGATCCATGCAATCACATGCCAAAAAAGCTTTCATTCTCAATTATCAATCCCAGTCTCACAACTTTATACTTTTTCCATTTGCCAGGTACACATGAAGCATTTGGATTCCTGACATTTTTTTTGAATTTTTGAGTGCAGTAAAAGGACACTAGTTACAATCACTGATGAAAACACTTTAAAGATTGCATCAAATAATGATTGCATTATCTGAAGGTTACAAATTACATTACAACATATCCAGTCGATATCTAAAGGATTGTGGTTTATCTAAATATAAAAATTGCAGACTAGAAAAGTGCTTCAAATTTGAGGTATTCATGTAAAACCTGGAAAGGACTGTTATAGCATTTGGTTCAATTCTTAACGTCACTCCGGCATATTTGTGTAACAGACACGATTCTGATGCATTGACAATACAGAAACACTCATGGCACTATAATAAATTAATGTTAAGAAAACTTGAAACATTTAATTTAATTATACATGTAGAAATTGAGTTTACTGGACATTCTTCCTCCGCCAGGTCATTTCCTTTGCCAAATGATGTTTCAGGAAACAGAAGATGCGCGTTAATCATGAGCACCCTCTTATGCCAAAACTTTCAAGATGCCAACTCTTCACATCACGAGAAGCTCAGACGAAATTCAAAAGCAGAAGCTTTTGTCAAGTTGAATTCCTGTACGGCTAGGATTCTGTCTTTGTTTCAGTATTTTCATTAGTCACAGTTTCTGTTGGCTTGTCCGCACTGTTACTACATGTTTCACTTTGATCACACTCCGGTTTTGTATTATCCTCTGATGTTTTGTCCGTTTTCACACTCAATTCTCCAAGTTTTTCAGCCACTGTATCAGTCTCACTGTCTTTACTTTCAGGCTTGGCACTGGGACTTGATTTTTTCTGGTCACTCTCGGGTGCAGCGTCAGCTAAATCAATTTAAAAAAAAGATTAACATATCTGCTATCCACAGTGTATTTGAAAAGAATGTTGCAAGAAAGAGTTAAATAGGCTAAACTTGAATGGTTAAGAATTTAATCACATCAGCATCTAGTTATCTACCCAATATTAGACAAGAGAGTGTACCACCTAATGTCGCATATTAATCCAGCAGTAAAACATAGACTTTTTTCAATAATGGGTTACCTGTAGCTTCCCGTCTTCAAATATATTAATGCAGGGAAACAGTAATTTGGTTGCAGATAGATATGCTATGATTTGCCGGATGAAGCTGTTTAAAATAATCAACTTCATGGTTACTTTATTCATTTTATACTTAATATCAAACTAATTAAAAATAGTTACTGAAGTTATTTTCTATCAAATTTTCTAAATATAACTATATATGATAATTTAACTGATTGGAAAGTAATTTTTCAAGACCAACTTGCCCAACGGCCAGTAGTTCTTAAACTTTTGTTCTTGTCCAGACATGTTCCCACGTTTTGTTTGGATTGGAACCCCAAGATTTACGATTCAAACAGCTTAATTCCCTGCTTGTCTGCTATTGGAAAACTTTAATATCAAATAGTAGTCTTTATCTTGTGGATTTTTGTTTTGGAAACAAAAATTTGATCAATCTTTATTATATTTTTCACTACATTATCCTACAATTGTAATTAAATAGTCATGTCTCTGTCAGAAATAATTGCCGCAAAGTTTGTTATCATTATTTATCAAACGGTAATTCCAAGTTTTCATCATACAGAGACATTATTCTTTTCGGTTTAAAGAATTGCAATATCTTGTCATTTGATTGTATTTTAAATTATTGTACTGTGGTGGGTGTCGGGCTTATGCATGCTGATGTGAAGCATAAAACTCAAGTCTGCAAAAATAAATCTGTGCAAGTCTTATCTCAAGTTACCCATGTGGAAACATGCTGAGCAGTTTTTCAGTTAGAAACTGATGGTTAAGCCAAAGAAAAAATGTCAAGAACTCTGGCCAGATATTTGTTATCCCTGCCATCCCTATTTCTAGAGTTTTTTTACTTTCTTAGTTTGGTTATCATCGATTTCCAAATTCGAGTGGAGAGAGTCAAACGCATATTTTGCTCTGATTTGTGTTACGATCGTTTTCAAATTCCAATTTATTGTCACAAAGAGACAAAACAGTTCAACAAATTGTACACGAGTAATAATCGTGTTTTTCAAGGATCAAAGTTTCTTTAAAAGCAACCCAAACATAATCGAAAGATCACTCAAGATCAATCTACTTAATGGTGAAGTCTCGGTCTCTGTCAGAAATATTTGCCGCAAAGTTTGTTTTCATTGTTATCAAACGGTAATTCCAAGTTTTCATCATACAGAGACATCTTTTTCTTCTATTAATGATTTCTTTTTTCTTCTATTAATGATTTCCTAACTCCATTTACATCTTTCAAGACAACATCAAAGTACGTTCCATTTGGGCATTTTCTAAATATCAATTTTAACATCCATCATCAATACACGTAAACATCAGATAATGTCGAAGGTTTCAAAAGGCCCTTACAATGGGCAAAGGCTTTTCATGTCGAAGTGACATGTCAACCCTTTGTGGAAACTAATATTTTTGAAAACTTTTTAAGAACTTGTTAATTCCACTTAACGAAGTTCAAGCCCCTATCGGCAGTGTTTTTGGACTCCCATGGCCAACGATCCATCATTCAGAGGATTGTCTCCCTTTTACCGATCCAGGATTCCTCTTGAAGTAATCCATATTTCTGGCAATGGAGAATATTGCCCTTCTGGTGAGATTTCTGGCATGCCCTCAAGTAGGGGAAGAATCCATTAGTCCACCAAATATGCATTATCTCCCTAATGCATGTGTGAATGCAAGGCTTATGGAGCAAAGTGGCCATGTGTTGTCGCCATTTAACTGCCCATAGTTGCATGTGGGATGCTAAACTGCCGACACAAGTTAGCCTGTGACTATGAAACCTGGCCACAGTGGTGTCCTTGAAGCTAAATAGGGCATCACCTGAATTTGGTTTGGTTTGTTTGTGTTTTACCTCAATTAACAGCTATGGTCATTTAAGGATGCGTCAGGTTTTGGTGGTGGAGTAAGTCCCCCGAGAAAAACCACCGACCTACGGCCAGTACAAGGTCTGCTCCACGTAGGTCTCGAAGCCGCGACCCAGCGGTGGAGGGATAGTGGTAGCAGAATGTCGGGACGCCTTAACCACCTGAATACCATACAGCTTATCAAAGATGGAGGGTGGATAGCGCTGGGGTCACTGATCAAAGGGAGCCTACACACTTTAGCCATTTAATCTTTCCAAGACGGATAACATTAATTCATTGTTTTGTGGCAAAGATCTTAGTGGAAAATATTACATGCAAGACTTCAGACGAAACAAAATTAACCAAACAACATAATGAAATCCAAAACATTTCCAATGAATGCTCTAGGTTGGAAATACACAACTATCAGTACTTACTTGATTTCCCTAATTTTTCATTTATAGCTTGACTTTCCTCAAAACTGGCTTTAAACTTCTGAGCATCTACAAAGAACAAAGATGCATTATACAACACAAATTCAAATTCGGACAGCTGAAGATAGTCAGGGACCAATCTAGGCAAACTTTTTTACCATTTATTGATAAATTAATTACCTGGGCAATAGAATTCTCTTTTGTACTGGAAAGTTCCCAGATTCTCTTGGATTTCCTGTTTTTGAAAATTTTCATATTTCTGTTTCTAAGAACTTATTCAGGAATAGACTAAATGAATGAAATTGATAAATTATTTGGTACAAAAAACACCCTTTGTCACAGACAATAGTGATATGAATTGTAGATGAGCATATAATTAGCTAAGTCATACTTTCAGCATTCGCTAGTCTTATGGCTAGTAATTCTGGTCTTGGCTCCTCGTCTGAATAGTCGCATGGCGTGCTCCAGACCCATGCTCTGTCACTCCCACAGTTGGGCTTCAACTGCATGTGTGGCGACACTGGAAACATCAAAATTGATACAAGTTTAGTTTCATGTTCGTAGTAAAAGGCATTGTTGGAGAGGTGGGGCATATATTTCAGTCTTATCACATATAGGAAACATTATTAATAAGACTGGCTAGTTTTACAATGCGTCTTTCAATATTTTTCTAAAAATTTCAATAATACTGTAGAAGCATCAGTGCCCACTCTAGGGAGACCTTTATTAAGCTGGGACAAGATATTCTGGGTTTTTCCCTCCCAAGCAGATTAGACATTTTGAAATATTAACTAAACAAACTTGCATCCATGCATTTTAATTCTGAAGATTTAAGAAGGTGTTTTAATTTCCATCAACATGGCTTTGGACTACTTCTTAAATTTAAGTTTTGAAAATTATCAACTCTTGTTCAGAATAGTTTGCCGCAAAAGTTTGTATCATCACAATCAAACGGTAATTCCAAGTTTTCATCATAAAGAGTAATAATTTTCTGTATTTTGTCAGTGGAAAGAGCAACTTAATTTTTTTTCTACACCAAGCATTACAGTATCTACCTTCCATATCTCAATTCTTAACAGCAATTTAAATCTAAATGGACACTTTCAGAATCTGTTAATCACAAGAAGGTGCTGTCCATCAATATGGCTCAATCTCCTTTGGACTATATAGCTACTGCATAATGATTATCTTAAATTACAGTTTTTTGAAAATTATCAACTCTTATTCAGAATAGTTTGCCGCAAAAGTTTGTATCATCGCAATCAAACGGTAATTCCAAGTTTTCATCATAATGAGTAATAATTTTCTGTATTCTGTTGGTGGAAAGAGAAAGTGTTTTTTTTTCTACATCAACCTCAACAGTATCTACCTTCCATATCTTAATTCTAAACAGCAATTTGAATCTAAATTGACACTTTCAGAATCTGTTAATCACAAGAAGGTGCTGTCCATCAATATGGCTCAATCTCCTTTGGACTATATAGCTAATGCATAATGATTATCTTAAATTACAGTTTTTTGAAAATTATCAACTCTTATTCAGAATAGTTTGCCGCAAAAGTTTGTATCATCGCGATCAAACGGTAATTCCAAGTTTTCATCATAAAGAGTAATAATTTTCTGTATTCTGTTGGTGGAAAGGGAAAGTGTTTTTTTTTCTACATCAACCAGAACAGTATCTACCTTCCATATCTTAATTCTAAACAGCAATTTGAATCTAAATTGACACTTTCAGAATCTGTTAATCACAAGAAGGTGCTGTCCATCAATATGGCTCAATCTCCTTTGGACTATATAGCTAATGCATAATGATTATCTTAAATTACAGTTTTTTGAAAATTATCAACTCTTGTTCAGAATAGTTTGCCGCAAAAGTTTGTATCATCGCAATCAAACGGTAATTCCAAGTTTTCATCATAAAGAGTAATAATTTTCTGTATTCTGTTAGTGGAAAGAGAAAGTGGTTTTTTTTCTACATCAACCTCAACAGTATCTACCTTCCATATCTTAATTCTAAACAGAAATTTAAATCTAAATGGACACTTTCAGAATCTGTTAATCACAAGAAGGTGCTGTGTTCATCAACACAGCTCAATCACCTTTGGACTACGGCATTTAATATGATTATCTTAAACTACAGTTTTGAAAATTATCAACTCTTGTTCAGAATAGTTTGCCGCAAAAGTTTGTATCATCACAATCAAACGGTAATTCCAAGTTTTCATCATAGAGAGTAATTATTTTCTGTATTCTGTCAGTGAAAAGAGCAAGTTAAATTTTTTCTACCTCAAGCGTAACAGTATCTACCTTAAGCTTCTATATCTAAATTCTTAACAGCAATTTGAATCCAAATTGACACTTTTATAATCTGTTAATCACAAGAAGGTGCTGTCATTCAATATGGCTCAATCTCCTTTGGACTACGGCATTCAATATGATTATCTTAAATTACAGTTTTTTGAAAATTATCAACTCTTGTTCAGAATAGTTTGCCGCAAAAGTTTGTATCATCACAATCAAACGGTAATTCCAAGTTTTCATCATAAAGAGTAATAATTTTCTGTATTCTGTCAGTGGAAAGAGCAAGTTAAATTTTTTCTTCATCAAGCGTAGCAGTATCTATCTTCCATATCTTAATTCTAAACAGCAATTTAAATCTAAATGGACACTTTCAGAATCTGTTAATCACAAGAAGGTGCTGTGTTCATCAACACAGCTCAATCGCCTTTGGACTACGGCATTTAATATGATTATCTTAAATTACAGTTTTGAAAATTATCAACTCTTGTTCAGAATAGTTTGCCGCAAAAGTTTGTATCATTGCAATCAAACGGTAATTCCAAGTTTTCATCATATAGAGAGTAATAATTTTCTATATCAAGTTAGTGGAAGGAGTAAGTTAACAATAAGCATGGTTTCATCAGGCTGCCATTCTCAGAAACTTCATGATACACATTCTGTTAACTCTTTTTAAACTAAACTGCCGATTACATTTATTACTAAAAATTCATTATAAAACCAGCCCTGCACCGAAATCTTAAACAGCTTTCATTTACATTTTTCGTTTTTTCTTTACCATTAACGGGGATTGATCTTTTAACATTAAAAGAAATATAGATTTATTTTCCAGATATAAATCAACATTGCCAGAAATTATTCACTTTAAATAAATGAATTGATCAATCAACTACATACAGGCGAGCTCCTTTGAAAAGATCTGTGATCCAAAGGCTACAGTTATCAGACTTAATATAGTGACACTCAGCATTGGTTTTTCAGTCCGCCCGTCACATTATTTTCATCACATAAATTCCTTTGAACTATTTTAAACACTGTCTTTAAAAAAATTGCAGGTCCATTTATGAAAACCAGACCCAAACCCCAGTCTAAAACACTGTTCCAAACACGCTTTCTTACAAAGATCTGCTAAGGCTCTAGTTAAATATGTTTATCAGAAAAAATGAAGTGACACTCAGCATTGGTTTTTCAGTCCGCCCGTCACATTATTTTCATCACATACATTCCTTTGAACTATTTGAGCCACTGTCTTTAAACAATTTGCAAGTTCGTTCATGAAAACCAGCCCAAAACCCTGTTCCAGTTGAATTCTTTTTAATTTCCTAAATGAAAACCAGACCCATCCCCAGTCTAAGACCCTGTTCCAGTTGAATTCTTTTTAATTTCCTAAATGAAAACCAGACCCATCCCCAGTCTAAAACACTGTTCCAGTTGAATTCTTTTTAATTTCCTAGATCTACCATTCTAATGGAAAAGCAGTTTCTACATTTTAATATGGAAATGTAGCTTCCTGTATCGAAAAAATATTCTGCTGAAAATTATTACTTTTACATTTCATTCATCAAATACGCTTTCTTACAAAGATCTGCTTTATCTGAAGGCTCTAGTTACATGTTTATCAGAAAAAATATAGTGACACTCAGCATTGGTTTTTCAGTCCGCCCGTCACATTATTTTCATCATATAAATTACTTTGAATGATTTGAAACTCTTTCTTTAAATTATTTGCAAGTTCGTTCATAAAAACCAGCCCAAACCCCCAGTCTAAAACACTGTTCCAATTGAATTCTTTTTAATTTCCTAAACCATTATAATGGAAAAGTAATTTCTAAATCTTAATATTGAAATATAGTTTCCTGTATCAAAATAATATTCAGCTGAAAATTGCCTGAAAGTATTAATTTAACATTTCATTCATCAAATACGTTTTCTTAAAAAGATCTGCTATATCGGAAGGCTATAGTTATATAATTATCAGATAAAACATAAAGTGACACTCAGCATTGGTTTTTCAGTCCGTCGTCACATTAATTTCATCACATAAATTCCTGCATACAATTTTTAACTCTTTCTTATAATTATTTGCAATTTTATTCATGAAAATCTGCCCAAAACCTCAGTCTTAACTCATTCACCCCTGCAGACACATTTGAACTCCAATTCATAGGTTGGAATAGTTCATGATGTAATTTCAGGGGTTAACGTGTTGAACACTGTTTTAGTTGATTTCTTTTAATTTCCTGAAACATCATAATGGAAAAGCAGTTTCTAAATTTTAAAATGGAAATGTAGTTTTCTGTATCAGAAAAATATTCAGCTGAAAATTGCCTGAAAATATTACCTTTACGCTTTCTTACAAAGATCTGCTATCCGAAGGTTATAGTTATCAGAAAAAATAAAGTGACACTCAGCATTGGTTATTCAGTCCGCCCGTCACATTATTTTCATCACATAATCCTTCAGAATGAAGTAATACATCAGAAGTAAGGAAACCAGCCGCGAATGTTTTCAGAAATGATTACAACCTTGTCATGAATCCAATGTTAAATGCAACAGCACCTTATTTGATCCAACAGTTCATTCGGTCACATAATTTCAAATCTGCATCATGGTTAAAAACCAGAAAACAGAAATTGTCAATATTTCTGAATGAGAACTACAACATTGTTAAATCTATCATATTCAATTTAAAACTGAAATAAAAGGCTAAGCTATGATTTTTTTTTAACATTAATAATTATTAAAATGCATTTTTTTTCATCACGTCTAAATAGTTTTATATGGAATGTCAAAACAAACATTGCTACGGATATGGTGTCAAATTTCTTGAAAATGTCACTATTTTTCCAACTGATAAGACCAGTCCCATGTGGATCAAATGTGAACAAAAATCATTAACTACATTCCCTAGTTCAGGCATACATCAGATAATTTAATGTGACACTCAACAGAAAATTCAGTCCGCCCGTCACATAAACTTCATCATATGTACATCAGCAGAAATACGTCATCCTGGTAAAATTTAAGCCACCTTCTACTGACTTGGCTAGAGAGAATTTCTCATTAGCTCATTTGGTAGAGCACCTAGCAGAGACATTGAAAAACAAATAGCCTCCCTTACAAATAATTTCAATAGAATACAATGATCAAGGGAATGTTCATATTTCTACAGGGTTCGAATTTAAGCTCGCATACTCGCGAAAGGGGGTGCAAATTGCAAACTGCGAGTAGATTTCAGACACCAGCATTTTTTTGCGAGTGAACATTTTGGGCTGAATAATCCTCATTTCTAATGGTCGGTCTTTACAAATTCTTTCTTTGACAACTCGCGGTCATTTAAGCGCATTCTTGTCATTCGCCGAACGAATGATTCAGCTTTTGTCATTAACGGAAGTTTACAATCAATACATGTCCCGTGCGCATGTCCGTTAGGAAGTACCTGCACAAATAATGATGACGTTTACCGCATGCATGATGTTTTTCGGTAATCTATTTTTAGTTACTATTTATAGCGCAAAATTTTTGATGCGAATCAAAGTTGCTAATGTTGCCCTTAGAGAGTATGACCCAAAACCTGCTGTGACAAGATGGTGGTTGTCGGGACAAAGACAGAAAAGACCAAATACTCTACCATATGGAGCAAGAAACTAAGATGCAGTTTCTTACTCCCATAACATGAGAGGCCGCTAGTCGGCCTTTTTTCAATCCTCTCATTTCCGAAGCACTAATTCTTTGATGCAGTTTCCGCCCGAAATCCGGGCGGAACAAAATCGTCTTGAAAAACTCACATACGTGGTTAACAGTTCATGACAACAATGTCTACTCACGGTTTATATAATATAGAACTCATATATATGTCACAGACACAAATATATAGTATATTACGGAATAGAACACTCAAAATACATGTCCATGTCGTTGTAGCACATATTTGACCTACATTTAAAACATGGCTTCTGGATTAATACAAAATATCAGGGGGGGGTTTCAAACGGAACGAAATGATACAGAGTTTGTTTGTATTCCGCTTGTGAAACATTACATGTAATCCATTTTTGTATTAACCGGAAAAATCATGGCAAATGCTGTCTGCTTCGCTTCGAATGAGAAAAAACTCATTATTTATGTCTTTGACATGAAATTTTTCTCATATAATCATGGATTTATGGAAAGGAATATTTATTGGACCCTTTTGATCATTTAAATGTATGTAAACACGATATACTCTTTTCTTAATCCGAACTTTGAAAATGTGATGTGAAAAAGTCAGCATCGGGAAAATCAGCTATGGGCAGTTAGAGGTTACGCGGCGCCTGTCAAAAGTTTTTCGTCGTGTAAAACCTCTAACATTGTTGGAGTAGCAGTTTCTATGCTATATCTTAGAATAGCCTGAGCAGGCCAGCATCCTTTCACAGCAAGGTTTGCATCATGTATACATCCCAACGACCATAATTTAAAATGTCAGTTAATACTGTGTTGTTTTAGAATTAAATTCTAAGTTAACATGTCTAATAAAGTCGGAAAAATGCAAATTGCAAGTTGTTTTCTCATTTAGCAAGTAAGAAAAAATGCAAGTATAAAATCTGGTTAAATTCGAACCCTGTTCTAAAAATAGAACTAGTTTGGCCGGTGTGTACATAATGATTTGTTGTATTACAGAAAAAAAATATAATCAATACTTTAAAGATGCATCTTAAAATCTCTCATGATGGGCATTTTATAATTATTGTGGTCTGATCACAAAGAATCAATGTTAGACTTACAATAATGATTGGCACAGATTTTCAAAGTTTTGTCTCGCCTCATTAATATTCGTATAAGACCAGTTTGCTTATGTTTGAGTAACTTGACATCTCCCGTTCCTCGTTCTTTCCACTCTGCAGGTTCCACTGTATTATCAAACCGGAACAGTTTGGCTCGACTGAAAGACACAATAATTTTACAATAGTATTCAAACATTCGTTTCTTCAGAGATATTTCTGAGAGTTCTAAATTTGATATTGAATATTAAGGTTTTTTTCAATCCTGAAGTTTCAAGTTTACTTGATCACAAAGGAATTCCAAAAATCTTACCTTATGATGAGCATGAAAAATAGTTAATGTCACTGATGTCATGAATAAACAACCGTATCTGTAAATCGGACATTAAACGCACTTAACAAAATGTATGATGTCATATTAGTTTTGCTGTTTGACACAAATTCACATTTGAACAAACTTTATCTTTTTAAGGAATAACCAGGATAATTTTTTGGGGGAATAGCCAAAATTAAATTATTTAATGATATTCTCATTGTAACATATCGACATACCACACTCAATTCAAAATAAACACCCTTATAAATAAGTATAAACCTGTGCAAGGATACCTTTCACCTTACATTTTAAATACTTCATCTTCATCCTCTTCCATAGACTTGATATCTACTTTATCCAGCTGTACCAGTGGTTCAAAGTGAATTTCTGGATTTTCCACTTCATCATGCTCCTCCTGATGAATTCAATAAAACATGCTTACTTCACATTACTCAATTTATATGGGCTGATGCCTTTTACCTCGATATGCGCAAACAGTGCGATAAAATTCAACCAAGAATGAAACACTTTAATGGAAAGAAGAACTTGCCGTTAGTTTTATGACAGATGATCATGCAGGTCTTCTGTTGGCTTTTTAAGCATCAAAATCGTTCATAACTCAAAATAAATTAATACTGACAGAAATGTCAAGTAACCAAAAAAAAAAATCATCCCTGGCCCATGGCCACTGACTGCAAATCTTGCAATTAAGAATCAAATGAATGGCATTCTGAAAACAAACCACCCCGCTGTACACCTACCGGAAACCATTCACCCTTCGGTACACCAACCGGAAAGCATTTACTTGAATGATCTTGTGAGTGTATTTCACCCCGCGGTACACACTGACCAGAAAGCATTTACTGGAACGTGTAACAGGAAAGAGAATAGTGTGCTTCCACCGAGGAACGAACCCTTATCTCCAGGATCCTAGTCGGACGCTCTACCACTGAGCTGAAGGGAAATTCCCATTAGCTAGAAGCGAGCTTAATCCTATGCACAACTAAAACCTGCCACACTACTCCCCCCTTTTAAAATGTGTTCGCACTCGAACACCACAACCAAGGTTCTAAATCCCCGTCACCACAGGGACCCGGAGGGCCACATGCACGGACACCATTTGTAACAGGAAAGAGAATAGTGTGCTTCCACCGGGGATCAAACTTTCGATCTCCAGGTTCCTAGTCAAGACGCTCTACCACTGAGCTAAAGGGAAATTCCCTCTAGCTCGAGGGGAGCTTAATCCAATGCACAACTAAAACCTGCCACAAACGATATTGTTAGTGTATCAATATATATTTCACTCCGCGTACACACTGACCGGAAAACATTTACAACATTTACACGAGTGTAAACCTATGCACAACTAAAACTAACCCCCCCCCCCCTTTTCAAATGTGTTCGCCCTCGAAAACCACAACCCAGATTCTAAATCCCCGCCACCACAGTATATTAGAATCTCAGATTCATAATAACAACATATGAGCGATTGTGGGAACCGAGATGCGGCCGGGGAAGGACCTTTTGCCTTTTTATGTTGGTCAATTCGTGTCAAATCCTCTACATTTAGTTCTATAACTCAGTATTGCCCGAGTCGTTAAGTTTTCAGACTACGGTTGTTACGGTCGTTTTTGTCTGAATTTGTTAACTTCATTCAATCATATGTGGGACGATCTGTATAAATGTTATATTTAAATGTCCGATTTGTCCCAAAGCACGACATGCGAAAAAAACAATGTAAATAACGATCCTATCTCAGCATGTCAGGAAATTAAAAAGACATTTTCATTTTCAAGTGTTTATGATTTTCATATTGTCTTTAATTACGAACCTTTGAATCTGCCATGACAAAAGATGATTGTGGATTGAATTTGTTGTTTACAAAATATCCACCTACAGCCTGTTCCCGCTGATTTTCTACTTCCAAGTTACCTTAGTCATACATGTACTTCCGACAGGTCACAAAATTACTCTGGTTATACTTCGAATTTGTACACGGAGTAAAAACGCCGTAATATACATATTTATCAAATCAATATACCAAATCTACGGTAATAGATCAACTGATTTGTAGATATTTGCTGGAATCATAGCACGATACGCTTTCTTTTAGTTTACCTCATTCTTTAGTGACCGAAAAACACTCGGATATTTCCGTCAGGTTAAGCGGAATAACCCGATCGGTTTCTCTGAAAGGAAGCATCTTAGTCCGGTTGTCCAAAGCTTGATTAGTTTTTAGAAAGCGGGTTTTATGGGATTTGCCAGAGGCCACTTGTAATTATATCAACAATAATTACATCCAGACAACCAGTTATTGTTTAAATAATGAGATAACTCTTTACAAAATATGTTTTACTATTTTTGGGGTCTTAATTTAATGTTTTATCATATATGAGTACAGTGATGTGTAGTGGACCCCTACACTATGATGAGTACAATGAAAAGTTAATGTCTCGTGACATTAAATGCGTCATGTTGGATGAATTTATGGGGGTAATTTGCATAAATTGGGACGTAATGCATTTTTTTCTAGTGTGACTAACATAAGTAGAGTTTTTTTTTAGAACCCACAAATCTATCTTAATTAAACAAAAATGTATATAGAGTCAGAGTACACCCGATGTAGGGTCATACACAGGAATCTGCATGTCTACATTTCGGCAACCTTACACTTTTGAGAGACGTATTTTAAACGCGACTATGCAACAAGATAGCGTGCTGTGGTAAATAGGCTCCTTCGAGACGACTAGCTTATTATTAACAGAGACGTATAAAACCACATTAAGTGCATTTACGTCTCTGTTCACAATAAGTACCACAGGAAGCGAATAATGTCTAATTCGGGATAATATTAAGCTGGTTTTTTTTTGCAAATATATTAATAACAGTTAGTATGGGGGAATATATGTTTGATATTCTTTTTAGCACGTGTACCGTTTTTGTTTGTATTACCCGTTGTGACAGAGCGAGTCACGTGATATGTGATAGGAGCCATGTGACAGAGCGAGTCACTTGATATGTGATAGGAGCCATGTGACAGAGCGAGTCACTTGATATGTGATAGGAGCCATGTGACAGAGCGAGTCACGTGATATATGATAGGAGCCATGTGACAGAGCGAGTCACTTGATATGTGATAGGAGCCATGTGACAGAGCGAGTCACTTGATATGTGATAGGAGCCAAATACACATGCTCTGTTAGTGGGTTTAAACATATACATGTACTTCTTGTTATACTTATACGCGGTAAAATTTCAACAATATTACCAGTCTTGTAACAAGCATAACAGCATTCATTTTCAATAGTTTAGAAATAAAACACAATTAGGCATGATGTGGTCAATCTAGACTTNCCCCCCTATGTGCTTCAAAATTCACCCATTTCAACAAGAAAATAGTGGTTTAACTTTTTCTTAAAAAATATTTCCCCTATATGTTTTCTTTAAAGATCAACAGTTAAAATACATAATACTGCATATATACATTTTCTTCATATACTTTTAACAAAAAAAATAAGCTTATAATTGTTTATCAATTGAAATATACTGCACACGTGTATGTCGGACAAAACGTTTATCTTTTACCTTCATGACGCTAGAGTCTTATTTCAAAGTTTTGATTTCCCCCAATCTGAAAAAGGGTAGATTCCTCTAAAGCCTAGATTATTCCATGGGCATGTAAAATTTCACTTTCTGAAAACCAAAATCAAAAGAGAAAATAAGCCTACCGTTAAATACACAGAAAATTTGGATAAGCGAGGTAGAGTTATGCCGCTTTACCTTATTAGCACGGATGAGAAAAATATCATTGAAATATGTTTGATATTTTTCTTACTTGCGATAGCCACAAAGGTTCACTAAAATAAGGTTGTATGAATTTATGTATCTTTTTAAAACAATCTGATTCGTTAATATAATTGTGTAAGTCCTACATACATAAAATCATCGGGACCTGATATTTTGTTGACCTAAACTAAGGTGTTCAGAGTAATTTATACATGTTTTAGAGGTGTAAATGGATTTATGGTAAAAATGACACCCCCATGATCATAGACACCACCAAACTTTCTTGCATCAAAAACAACATTTCTAGTTGATCAACGGGGAAATGCTTAATACCGTTGGAAAGATGGAAAAAATTTCTTTTAAAAACCTACTATATATGCGCGTAAAATGTATTCTCCTTCCGCGGACATGATCTCTGTATCCTCGTATATATGATAATTGAGGGTTGCAATTTTAACGAAAATCGATCTAAACTCCTAAAAATGTAAAATTACCCTGAACACCGTAGTTAAGGTCCAAATAAAGCTGTAACAAATTATCAGGTCCCTGTGCAAAAAATGACCCGATCGGGGCCATTGATACACAAGAGTGCGGGTGTCCTCCTACTTAAATAACTGTTATTGATGTGTATATTATGTAACTTCCTGTAAAGGTAATGTGTAAAATATGTAATTACCTGTAAAGGTGATGTGTATATTATGTAACTTCCTGTAAAAGTGAGGTGTATAATATGTAACTACATGTAAAGGTGAGGTGTATATTATGTAACTACCTGTAAAAGTGAGGTGTATATAATGTAACTACATGTAAAGGTAATGTGTATATTATGTAACTACCTGTAAAAGTGAGGTGTAAAATATGTAATTACCTGTAAAGGTGATGTGTATATTATGTAACTTCCTGTAAAAGTGAGGTGTATAATATGTAACTACATGTAAAAGTGATGTGTTTATTATGTAACTATCTGTAAAAGTGAGGTGTATATTATGTAACTACCTGTAAAAGTGATGTGTATATTATGTAACTTCCTGTAAAGGTAATGTGTATATTATGTAACTACCTGTAAAGATGATGTGTATATTATGTAACTACCTGTAAAAGTGAGGTGTATATTATGTAACTTCCTGTAAAGGTAATGTGTATATTATGTAACTACCTGTAAAGGAGATGTGTATACTATATAACTACGTGTAAAAGTGAGGTGTATAATATGTAACTACGTGTAAAGGTGATGTGTATATTATGTAACTACCTGTAAAAGTGAGATGTATATTATGTAACTACCTGTAAAAGTGAGGTGTATATTATGTAACTACCTGTAAAGGAGATGTGTATATTATGTAACTACCTGTAAAGGTGATGTGTATATTATGTAACTTCCTGTAAAGGTAATGTGTATATTAAGTAATTACCTGTAAAGGTGATGTATATATTATGTAACTACATGTAAATGTGAGGTGTATATTATGTAACTACCTGTAAAAGTGAGGTGTTTATTATGTAACTACCTGTAAAGGAGATGTGTATATTATGTAACTACCTATAAAGGTGATGTGTATATTATGTAACTACCTGTAAAAGTGAGGTGTATATTATGTAACTACCTGTAAAAGTGAGGTGTTTATTATGTAACTACCTGTAAAGGAGATGTGTATATTATGTAACTACCTGCAAAGGTGATGTGTATATTATGTAACTACCTGTAAAAGTGAGGTGTTTATTATGTAACTACCTGTAAAGGAGATGTGTATATTATGTAACTACCTGTAAAGGTGATGGGTATATTATGTAACTACGTGTAAAAGTGAGGTGTATAATATGTAACTACCTGTAAAAGTGA
>NW_018408154.1:2439819-2441125 GCF_002113885.1 Mizuhopecten yessoensis
GTGTATATTATGTAAATACCTGTAAAAGTGAGGTGTATAATATGTAACTACCTGTAAAAGTGAGGTGTATATTAGGTAACTACCTGTAAAAGTGAGATGTATAATGTGTAACTACGTGTAAAGGTGAGATGTATAATATGTAACTCCGTGTAAAGGTGATGTGTATATTATGTAACTTCCTGTAAAAGTGAGGTGTATAATATGTAACTACCTGTAAAAGTAAGGTGTATATTAGGTAACTACCTGTAAAAGTGAGATGTATAATATGTAACTACGTGTAAAAGTGAGGTGTATATTATGTAACTACCTGTAAAAGTGGGGTGTATATTATGTAACTACCTGTAAAGGATATGTGTATATTATGTAACTACCTGTAAAAGTGAGGTGTATAATATGTAACTACGTGTAAAAGTGAGGTGTATAATATGTAACTACCTTAAAAAGTGAGATGCATAATATGTAACTGCGTGTAAAAGTGAGGTGTATAATATGTAACTACCTGTAAAAGTGAGATGTATAATATGTAACTACGTGTAAAAGTGAGGTGCATAATATGTTACTACATGTAAAAGTGAGATGTATAATATGTAACTACGTATAAAGGTGATGTGTATAATATGTAACTACGTGTAAAAGTGAGATGTATAATATGTAACTTCCTGTAAAAGTGAGATGTATATTATGTAACTACATGTAAAGGTGATGTGTATATTATGTAACTAACTGTAAAAGTGAGGTGTATAATATATTACTACCTGTAAAGCTGATATGTATATTATGTAACTACCTGTAAAAGTGAGATGTGTAATATGTAACTACGTGTAAAGGTGAGGTGTATAATATGTAACTACGTGGAAAGGTGATGTGTATATTATGTAACTACCTGTAAAAGTGAGGTGTATATTTTGTAACTACCTGTAAAGGTGATGTGTATATTATGTAACTACCTGTAAAAGTGAGGTGTATAATATGTAACTACCTGTAAAAGTGAGATGTGTAATATGTAACTACGTGTAAAGGTGATGTGTATATTATGTAACTACCTGTAAAAGTGGTGTGTATATTATGTAACTACCTGTAAAAGTGAGGTGTATACTATATAACTACGTGTAAAGCTGATGTGTATATTATGTAACTACCTGTAAAGGTGATGTGTATATTATGTAACTACCTGTAAAAGTGAGGTGTATTATATGTAACTACCTGTAAAAGTGAGATGTATTATATGTAACTACCTGTAAAAGTGAGATGTATAATATGTAACTACGTGTAAAAGTGAGATGTATAATATGTAACTACGTGTAAA